>NW_026606226.1:13002500-13259716 GCF_029834395.1 Sorex fumeus
TAAACAGCTAACAAGCACCAAAGATAACTAAAGCCACCATCTTACAGAAGAAGAAAGAGAAAGACTTAAAAGAGGATCCAAAAAGGGACCCTCCTTCACTGTTGGTGGGAATGCCGACTAGTCCAGCCCTTTTGGAAAACAGTATGGACGATTCTCAAAAAACTAGAAATTGAGCTCCCATTTGACCCAGCAATACCACTCCTGGGAATATATCCCAGAGAGGCAAAAAAGTATAGTCGAAGTGACATCTGCACTTGTTTCTTCATTGCAGCACTCTTTACAATAGCCAGAATCTAGAAAAAAAACTGAGTGCCAAAGAACAGATGACTGGTTAAAGAAACTTTGGTACATCTACACAATGGAGTACTATGTAGCTCTTAGAAAAGATGAAGTCATAAAATTTACATACAAGTGGTACAATATGGAAAGTATCATGCTAAGCGAAATGAGTCAGAAAGAGAGGGATAGACATAGAAAGATTGCATTCATCTGGGGGACATAAAGTAACAAAATAGGAGATTAATACCCAAGAATAGCTGAGATCAGCACCAGGAGGATTACTCCATAGCTTAGAGGTCAGGCGGGCATTCTAGGGGAAAGGGCAGCTCAGATAGAGAAGGGAGCACCAAATAAAGGGTGTTTGGAGGATCCTCCCAGGAGGGGAGATGCATGTTGAAAGTAGACTATGGACTGAACATGTTTGCCACTCAATGCCTCCCTTGCAGACCACAACACCCAAAAGGAGAAAGAGAGAGAGAGAACAAAAGGGAATGCCATGCCACAGAGACAGGGTGGGAGCGGGGGGATGGGGGGGATATTATCCATGGTGGTGGAAAATGGGCACTGGTGGAGGGATGGGTATTTGATCATTGTATGACTGAAACCCAAGCGCAGAGATTTGTAAATCTACAACTGTACCTCATGGTGCTTCACTAATAATAAAAAAAAAAGAGGATCCAAAGCTGTAATAATTCAATCAGCCTAATCAATGGCTGAATAAATAGCAATACTCCTACATTAAAAAAAAACAATAATACAATTGTAATAATTAAGATAGCATCTTCGTAAAAGGGTAGAAAGACTGAGGAACAGAACAGATTTTTTCCCCCAACACTATGATTTACTAAGTTGTTTATAATAGAGCTGTTCCAGGCATCCAATGTTCCAACACCAACCCCACCACCAGCGTGATCTTCCCTCCACCAATGTCTCCAGCTTCCCAGGTCTGCCCCGTTAGCAGGCACAAACAAATTGACTTGGAATTGCTTTATTGCAACAAAAAGGCAAGTGGAATTACCAAGAGACAGATCAATAAAAGTCCATTTATGATCACTGTTACAGCCCAAGCTCACACTGGGGCTACTGAAGTTGTGGCCTGACGATTCACTGAGCTAGCTGGTGGGGTCCAGCCTCCTGTGGAACAGAACGGAAGAGACTCAACTCCAGAAACTGTATACTGAGTTACCTGCTTTCTGGCAAAGCGAACACCGCAACGCAGTGGAAAATGCATGACCTTTTTCAGAAACGGTACTGACTCACCTAAATACTCATAGGGGCAGATAGTTATGGTGACCCCCTCATACCCGACCCAAAAATAAATGCTGGATGGAGGGACATCTAACGTGAAGGCAACACAAACTTTCTTAGAAGAAAATCTACATTTTCTTCTTGCCCCCTTGAATAAGCAGATATTTTTGAGTGTCCAAAAAAAAAAGAAAAAAATACTAAGGAATGTGGTCAGGTGAATTACAACAGGATCTACTCCTCCAAAGACCCTAAAAGAATAAGGAATAACCCACAGAAAAGGGGAAAAATACAACAGAAATAACTGACAAAGGATTAATTACCAAACTGTATGGAAGATTCTCACAAACAATAAGAAAACACATACAAGGCATTACACCTCAACAGAGAATTGAAAACTGGGCTGAGTGGCAGAGTATGTGTGTTGTATGTGTAAGGTACTGAATCTGATCCCTGCATAGAAGGAAGGAAGGGAAGAAGGGAGAGAGAAAGGAAGGAAGAGAGGGATGAGGGGAGGGAGGAAGAAAAGAAAGAAGGGAGGGAAGGAGAGAAAAATAGTCAAAGGACACGAACAGGCTCTGTACAAAATGCACACCAAGCCAAACGACTGAGTTAAAAACACATATAACATTAAGTACTGGTGAGAAAGCAGAAGAATGAAATTCATACACTGCTGATGTACACATGATCCAACAATTCCAAGCAACTGTAAGTACCCAATAGAGTACTTATATATGTTTGCTAAAAGACCTGTACCAACGCCAGGGAGAAGGCTCAACAGGTAGGGATACATGCCTTGCAAGCAAGAATCCCAGCTTAGACCCCCCAGCAACTGCAGGAATCACCCGACACACACCAATCCTGGAACGGTCAGGAGTGTAGCCAAAAAATAAATAAATAAATAATTACAAAAAGGGCAAAAGATGTATGCTAGAAGGTTCTTGCAGCAGTCTTCTGTAATACAAAATTCATTGTGTCCATGACACAATGGAATGCCATCCAAACATAGAGAACGACTTATAATTATACATAACAGCGTGGATAAACCTCAAAGAGATGGTTCGACAGAACGGATGGTTTCACAAATTACACCAATTTTGTAGACAGAAGAGTACGTTCTATAGGACTGCATGTATATAATCAAGAAATCCAGGCAAAAAACTAATCAATGCTCCTAAAACTCCAAACACTCCATAATAATCCATAAGGCAACAAAGGAATTGAGTTCCTAGTCGGGCGTTTGTCACGTTCACTTTGAGTCAAGTCCGAGTGCTCGGGTATATTACATGTGAGTCACCGTGAAGGCGGCTGAAGTGATCGTCACAGTTAGCCTGGCACGGAGCTATGCAGGGAGATCCCAACTCAGTGCAGCCCCCAACTGTGCTGTGAAGACCTGGAAATCCCCTCCACTCAGAGGAAGCGCCAGCGGTTTTCAAGATTATGTGGCCAGATGAAATCTGGGAGCTAAAATGAGAGGATGAGAAGACAGTGGAAAACACTAGCCTCTTCATGAATACTTCCTGGCATTTCCTTCAGACCTCAGCGGGAACCAATATCCTCCCAGCTGGATCCCCGGCTGGCCCAATCAAGTCTACAAGAAATAATTCCCCCAAATCCCAGGGTTTTCTGGATTTGAAGTGAGATTATATCCTTTGTTAAGTTATAATCAGCAGATTCCAAATCTCCTGAAAATATGTCATAATGGGCGTGTAAATTATTATTATCAGCTCGGGATAATGCTCTGATGCATGTAACAGGAAGTAAGTCCAGACTCAAGTCAGGTTAGGTTACTCTCCCAAGAAAGGAAATTCAGAGACCCACTTGCTGCCTCGGGCCTGGCAGCTCAAGAAAACACGGGCTAAGGGGTCAGGGAGGTATAAGGAGCTTGACTTGCACAAGACTGACCCGAAGTCAATGTCCAGCACTTCCAGGAGTGATCCCTGAGCATGGAACCAGGACTAAGCCCTGAGTACCAGCAGGTGAGTCCCCCGCCCACACACACACACACACACACACACACACACACACACACACACCAAAACCAGAACATGTGAGCTACAATTCATGTCAATCTCTTGGCTTTTCTCGAACGGGCCCTAGAGAACTGCCAGCATCCAGCGAGCGTGTCTAATTTCCAGGCAGAGAGAGAAGAGCTGGATAGATTCGCTTTTCCAGCCCATCACCCAGATATGCCTTCCTATAATCCTGGAGCAGGACAATTTTAGTCACACGGCGACTGACCTAGGTTAGGTAGACACACTCCAGCTTGTAGCAAAATCTAGGTTCCATTAGAAACCAAAAGGGGGGGAACAGGTATTAGGAACCTCCTCTGTGACTGTGACGGACATGTGAGGGTTTACTAATATTGAATAAATACATGTCTCTGCAGGGGGCCACATATGTCAGCGGTGGGGTGCTCCCCGCACAGTGCTCAGGGAACCATGCAGTGCCCGGAGGTAGAGTCGGGGGTCCCTGCCATGCAAACTCTGCTCTCGGCCCAGGGAGCTGTCTCTTGGGCCCCCGAATGTATTTTTTTCATCAAGCAGCTTGCAAGCTTGTGGTTCATGGCACCAGAAGCAATTTTCTGCGGTACAATCTTGGTTACTTTTTTTCCAAAGCCTTTTTCAGATTTTTTACCACTGGGGGAAAGGCAGACGTCCAGACACCACCACCATTTCTTGGGCTAAAGACCAGTGCCCAAAGATTTGCTTTTCACATTTCAGGTTTTTCATATAAAGATCGTCCTTGTAAAAACTGAAGAATATTTTTTTCTAAAATACTCAGACCGCAGACCCAAGTTTCAAATGCGTGGAAAAGAATACTCTTAGACTCCAATATTCCCCGCCCCCCCTCGCCGCCTTTTTCTTTCTTTCTTTTTTTTTTTTTAATGAACAACAAATCTGCAGCCACCATTCACTGTTCATCCAAATTAACTGCTCACAGTTGAAACAAAAGTCCTTTTCACGGTCTACTCAGGGCCGTGTTTTTCACATTGTTAGGGTTCTCACTGGTGATTTTGCTATGTAAAATGACCCAGCCGAGGGCTGAAGTACCAGTCCAGTATTCCAAAAACACAAAAGACCGTGAGGGCATTTGACCAAGAAACGCTTGTGTCAGATCCATGAGTTCAGTTGTTGTGACCCAAGAGTGTATTTTCAACAAGGTGTCTTCAAACAGACACACATAAATCAAGATCGTGCACTGATTACTTGCCTAAGACGTCGTGGCCGGAGGCTTGTCAGAACCTCCCCTGCCTCCGTGCGGCACCTCAGAACAAAGGCGTGCACGCCGATTCAGTGTTCACTCTGCATTCCAGAACAAGTCTACCACCAAGAACAAGAACTGATGGCATTTTATGGGTGTATGACATCAATTAGGCCCTTACGAGAGTTATTTGGTGGTGGTTTCGTTTTAAACTAAACTTGCTTCTGCTGCTTCATAAAAATCGAGTAATTTGGCTGGAAAGACTCGATGTTGATGAAACAGCTCTCAGAACACAAACTTTTCTCTCAACCCAGCAGGTCTGAGTAAGGCTATATTTAGCCACTGCTGCCTAGAGCCTTTCATTCGTCCCTTTTGCTTTTTCCCTCCGTAAACCATCCACTTTAATAAAATGGAGTGGACAAAAATTACTATTATTGTCTAAAATAGAAGATTCTCACACTTCAATTAAGACTTTTGAGAGTAAATATTTCAGTCATTAAATGTTACATAGAACATTTTGCCAAATATTTTTGTAAGTTTTTTTTTTACATATTTTTACCTTTTTTAAAAAAAAATTTAGGGGGCTGGAGCAATAGCACAGCGGGTAGGGCGTTTGCCTTACACGCGGCCAACCCAGGTTCGGTTCCCAGCATCCCATATGGTCCCCTGAGCACTGCCAGGGGTAATTCCTGAGCACAGAGCCAGGAGTAACCCCTGTGCATCTCTGGGTGTGACCCAAAAAGCAAAAAACAAAAAAAAAATTTATTTAGTCACGTGAAAATACAAAGTTACTCATGATTGGGTTCCAGGCGTACAATGTTTCAAAGAATAAATACATTCTATTTTGTGTAAAGATTTGCTTCTACTCCCTTCTACTACAATCACATTAAACTCTAAATTAACAGGGCCAGAGCAATAGTATAGTGGGCGGGGCATTTGCCTTGCAGGAAGTCAACCTGGGTTCCATCCCCAGCATCCCATATGGCTCCCTGAGCATCCCAGGAGTAATTCCTGAGTGCAGAGCCAGGAGTAACCCTTGAGCATCTCTGCCTCCCTGCCGCCAAGGAGCTGGTCTCCCAGACACCTTAGAATCTGCAGCACTTTAGACTGGCTTAAAAGGAGTCCAAGAATTTCTGCCAGTGAACTGTTACATTTCATAAGAGAGGCCCCAAGATAAACTTCAAGACCCCCAAGATAAACTTCCTAAATAATTTTTCCTAGGGCCCTCCCGTTGATCGTCGATTTGCTCGAGCGGGCCCAGTAACGTCTCCATTGGAGACTTTGTTGTTACTGTGTCTGGCATATCGAATACTCTCGGTAGCTTGCCGGGCTCTCCGAGAGGGGTGGAGGAATCGAACTCGGGTCGGCCATGTTGGCCGCTTGTAAGGCGAACGCCCTACCCGCTGTGCTATCGCTCCAGCCCGATGAATAAAATTCTCCAAATACCAATCAGTTGAGAATTTATGTCACAGGCCGGAGAGACAGTATATGCCCTGCACACAGCTGACCTGGGTTCAGTCCCTGGCACACCACATGGTCCTCTGAGCATTGCCAGGAGTGATCCCTGAGCGCAGCGTCAGCAGAAACCCCTGAGCATCACTGGGTGTGGTCCCAAAACAAAAAGAATTCATGCTTCACTTTATGGGCCAGGGAGAGAGTCCACCCCTAAGAGTGACCCCTGAGCACCGGAGCAGGAGTTGCATTGCTGGTGTGGCCCAGAAAACAGAAGCCCCCCAAAAAATTATATTAAAATTCTGAAAAGTCAGTGTTTTCACAAAGGTTACTAGAAAGTCCAACACTTCTGCTTTACTACCATATTAATTTCTGCCCACATTACTCATCAAACAAAGCTGCTCATAAAGGTCGCAGACTCAACTCCAGCAGTTCCCGCCAAGCAATATGATCTCGGATTCCTGCAACTGTCATAACCTATAAACCAAATTATTAAGCTTGCCACTGGTCACAAAGAGAATTATCTAGACGTATGAGCTAGTATAGCAAGTAAGGTGCTAGCCTTGCATGCGACCCCACCCTGGTTCAGATCCCCGGCCCCACACATGGTTCCCCGAGCACCATCAGGAGTGATCTCTGGTCCCAGAGCCAGGAAAAAGCCCAGAACACCACCAAAAACAAACAAACAAAACAGAAGAAAAGAAGTATTATGAAAAGTTCCCGTGCTTCAGTGACGAGAAGGAATAACCGAGAAGGAATCACCACCTCAAAATGCACCCACTATTTAATGGCACATCAGTGCAATTCATTTCAAATGCAAACACCTTGCTTTATTGATCATGAGTAAGAGAGACAAAATGTAAGTCAGCCGAAGCCAGCTTTTCTCCAAATGGTAACCGCAGTATCGCTTCCTTGGATGTTTCCAAGGATAACATATTTGAAATAAAACCTGGGTCTCTGAGCTGTACTTGACACTCCCTGGTACAAGCGAGAGAAGGAAACTCCAAGGCAGAACTCCTTGGATCTGTAAAAAGAGAACTATTTGTGGCATTTTCATAGTGAGAGCTGTTCCGAGACTTTTATTAACCACACTGGAAGAAAAGGGAAAAAGAGGACTGTAAATGCCACTTACTTTCACTCTCTCTCTCTCTCTCTCTCTCTCTCTCCTTTGCTCGCTCTCTCACACATACACGCACACCCCGCACAAACCCTTTTTCCTGTAGATTAATTCCCTCATTCATTTGACACATATTTATGAGTTTCACGGAATGCCCAATCTTTAAACAGCGAAAAAGAAAATCAAGGAACTGGTGTGCCCCAGATACGGGGGACTTCAGAGCTGCATGGGGAGGGTGGGAGCATTTACTCGTTGGTCCCGGCCTCAAACATCAATAGTTACTGTTGCCGTCTCTGTATGCAGAGATGCTGTGTTTATACATTTTATCCCTTTGCGGTATGAATGCCTAATGAGATCTGGCTGGGGCGACGGGAGATTTTTTCCTGCAACTGGTAAGAATTTCTTCCAATTAAGTTTTTTGTTTGGGGAGATCTGCTTTTTGTTTCTCTGGAGTAGGGTCATTCAACAGTTCTGTGGAAGGCAGGGAGAAAGCATGGCCCAGTCTACTGGCAGTTTTCCCCACCCTCCAACAATTCCTTGTTCAGATACACAGCCACAGAAGTTCAAAGGTCATCTGCATCTTTGTGCCCAGCTCCATGGCAGTAACAAACACACTTTTGTCTGCCTGCCTTCAATGACATGGGCTGAGACAACCACACGGGCTGAACTTCTCGGGCCCTCAACTGCCGGGCCACAGAATCTCATAGACGCTCCCTCCAAAAATGATGAAAACTCTTTCGTGAGATAAAATAATTTATTTACCTGGGAATAAATGAAGGCTGACTCTGGCCAACACAAAACACACCCACTGCCCATAATGTCCTGGATAAGTCTGCTTGTCAAAACATCGCTCTTCTTACAGACTTATTTTAGGAAACTTTTATTGACTGTTTATCCGGGTTTTCTCATCTAAGTAGACTTTATTTTCGATAAGAGAGACTTAAAAGTGAAGACATTATGATTTTAAAAGTTCGGTTTAAAATGAGACCTTTCTTAAAATGTGACCATAAACATGCCCAAGTTTCTTGAAGTTATAAAATTTATTTGAAAGTTTAAAAAAAAAAGTCTACTTATAGAGAACTACATGGAGTTCAATAAAAACAAGAAGGGTCAAGGAGACAGGATAGGGAATAAGGCACTTGCCCTGCATGCAGCCAACTCTGGTTTGATTCCAGAACCCCATTTGGTCCCCCAAATCCCACCAGAAGCCATGAGCAATGCTAGACATGTCCCAAAAACCAAATATATAAATATATATATAATATAATATATATAACCTGCAATAATTCACAAGTCCTCTTAGCTTTGTATACCTTAATAACTATAAGCATGAAAGTCAAACATTCCAGTTTATTTTATCTGACTTTATCTTGGCATCTCTCAGCAGTGCTGGGGATCAAACTCAGGGGTCCTGTACCTGCAAGGCATATATGCTCCAATCCTTGGCACGACATTTCATTCTACCAGCTGTCCACTTAAAGCACCAGTTTTCAAATAAATCCCTGTGACTCACTGGCCCGAAAGAACAATAAAATGCTGCTGCTATTTCGAATCAAAGAGCAATGACCTCCCCAAAATTAATTAAGGAATAATCAAAAAACGGATTACTCATAAGCCTTTGAAGTAAAATTCTCTTGCTGTTATTACCGCTGTTTGTTTTGTTTTGAGGCTATAGCTAGTGGTGCTCAGGGGTTACTCCTGGCTCTGCACTCAGGAATTACTCCTGGTGGTGGTCAGGAGACTATCTGAAGTGCCGGAGATCGAATCCATGAAGTAAGTAAACCTTCCTAAGAGCCTGGGAGTCACACCAACACAATAAATTAAAGCCTGACGCTGAAGAATTTGCCAGTACAAAGAGGTACCTTCCTACACACACACAAACACACATACACACACACACACACACACACACTTCATAACAGTTTCAAAATAAAGCAAATGCTTCTCAAAGGCTGAAAATATACTCTGAATTTACCAAGCCACCGACCGTGCCCAACACTCCAGACTTCTTAAAGGAAATAGATCCAATTTCATCTTTCAATTCATTTTAAAAAGCAGACAGTGGACAGGAAAACAGCTGAAAGAAGCAAAAAGTCCAAATCACATAATAAAATTCATGGGAAAAAAGAATCTTGTTGAAATTGATTATAAGGTGGCTCTGAGCAGACCTGACCCGAAGCAAAGAATTCCCCATGGAAAAAGAAAAAGCTACTCTAGATTCTGCTGCATGAAATTCTATAACTCTAAAACGTTTCTAAAACACTCCTGCTCTGAAAGGCTCATTTAAATATGAATTCTTTCCTGCAATTGCAGAAGCCCATAGTCCTGACCCACCACGAATATCATCCTTCTTCACCTGAGACTGAGAAAAGTTCTCTAAGAGCTTCTTCCATTCCAGACCTGCCCTTCCTATAACGAAACAGTTCCGGGCAGGCGAGTTCTGTTCTCTCCAGGGCTCAAGCCTGGGTCCTGGTTCTGAGCACAGAGCAGCCAGTGAAAACCAAGCTTTGTTCTATTGCTACCTCTTGCCTGCACTGGAGAGTGATGAGGTCGTCACTAAAGAGTCTGCCAGACAGACACTCTGCAGCCAACACCGACTGCAGTATTTGTAAAGTAGGAAGTCATCAAGTTTAAGGGATGCCTCCTCCTAGAACAAAGAATTGAGAACTCGACATGTTCCCGACTTGTTCCATTAATCAAAGTCAATCAGACTTGGAATATCTCACTAAAGGATCCCCAAATAACAATGGTGCCATGAAGGGAGAAAAAAAGGCAAATTATATACATGAGAATATGATTTAGGGAACCACATCCACAGCTCAACAGGCTGGAGCACAGGCTGAAGGTCAGGGCCCAAAAGACAAAAAAGCAAAATCAACAGGGAGTACTGTTTAGCATGCTATATAACCAATATAGTCATCGCAATGGCATACGGAAATTATGTGTGCTATAATCAGAAAGAAAACCCTTCAAATTCTGACTTTTTAATATTAAAGGACAAATGAAAATAGACCTATACATAATAGGGAAACGACATTTGTGCTGTACACAAAATAAATATGAAAATTTGACAAAACGTTCACAAATATTTATCTATGAAATAAAATGAACATGCCAGACATAAACTGAAACAGCATATATTTCTCAAGCTCCAAATGTTTCGACTGCAAAAAAAAAAAGAAGTTGTGGTATTATATTTTTATTTAGTCTAGCTCTCTTCTGTTCCTTTTAATTGCTAACCATATGAATGGTGGGGGGGGGGGGGGGGAATGTACTTTCTTCCCTAACAAATCCACTTTCTACTCTAGGTGGAAAATATCTACTCAATTAATTCTGAGATATTTGACCCAGCTTCTAAATAGATCTGTGAAATCTGGCTAAAGATCCCATGGCAAAACTCATGACAAAACTCAAGTACAATTTTATACACTTTAGGCAGAGCCTAACACGTCACGTCAGAAGATGTCTCCAGAGGAGAGAAGAACTGGACATACATATATGTGTATATGTGTGTGTGTGTGTGTGTGTGTGTGTGTGTGTGTGTGTGTGTGTGTGTGTGTTCCCAACTGAGTGAACAGCACCAACCATTTGTTCTCCTTTGCTTTGCTTTTGGTGCTGGGGAAAGAACCAAGGCCCACACCAAAGGTAGATTATTAAATACTGCCTTTTAATTATACTGCCAAAGAGAGAGAGAGAGAGAGAGAGAGAGAGAGAGAGAGAGAGAGAGAGAGAGAGAGAGAGAGAGAGAACACTGAAAGTTCTGATCTTAAAAAAATAGACAGGGATCGGGAAGGAGATGGCTCAAAAGGGCCGACACACATGTTTCTCCCTGGGTTCAATCCCTGGCACCACAAGTTCCCCCAGAAGTGCCAGGAGTGAGTCCCAGGAGCAGACCGCAAACACTGCCAGTGTGGTCCAAAACTCTCTGTAACACTGTAGCACTGTCGTCTCTTTGTTCATCGATTTGCTTGAGCAGGTACCAGTAACGTCTCCATTGTGAGACTTGTTACTGTGTTTGGCATATGAAATACATCACGGGGAGCTTGCCAGGCTTTGCCGTGCAGGCAGGATATTCTCGGTAGCTTGCCGGGCTCCCCGAGAGGGACAGAGGAATCGAACCCGGGTCGGCCGTGTGCAAGACAAACGCCCCATCCGCTGTGCTATCGCTCCAGCCCAAATGGAAAATAAAGGAGAGAGGACATAAAAAGATGTTCTTCCAAAGAAGGCATAGAGGGGCTGGAGCGATAGCACAGTGGGTAGGACGTTTGCCTTGCACACAGCCAACATGGCCGACCCAGGTTCGATTCCCAGCATCCCATATGGTCCCCCGAGCTCTGCCAGGAGTAATTTCTGAGGGCATGAGCCAGGAGTAACCCCTGAGCATCGCCGGTGTGACCCAAAAAGCAAAAAAAAAAAAAAAAGAAGAAGGCATAGAGAGAACCAGGAAAAGACACTCAACATCATTAATCATGAGGAATGCAAATCAGAACACAACAAAATTATCATCCCAGACCTAAACAAGTAGAATGTGGTGAAGTCACATTATTCAGTCACCAAAAAATTGAACATGGATGGATTTCAAGGGCTTTGTAATAAGAGAAACAATTCAGATGGAAACAAATACTCTATGTTCTCAGTTACATGTGGAATCCAAAAAAAGCCAAACTCACAGAAATAGAGAACAGAATGATAGTTGCTGGGGATGGGTAGGATGGGAAAGATGGTGAGGGTCCACGCGTGTGAACTCCCAGTTATGAGATTAAAAAAAAAGCTGTGAAGGTCTAATGTTCAGTTAACAATATTCTAATCCAAACCTGAAAGCTAGGTGAGGCACCTGAAATGCCATCACACCAGAGGAAAAAAGTGGTGTGGTAACTATGTGAGGGTGATCATCTCATGGTATACAAATGTATTAAGTCATCAAACATGATTGCCACTCAATGCCTCTCTTGCAAACCACCGCACCCAAAAGGAGAGAGAGAGAACAAAAGGGAATGCCCTGCCACAGAGGCAGGGTGGGATGGGGGTTAGGGAGGTGGGAGGGATACTGGGATCATCGGTGGTGGAGGATGGGCACTGGTGGAGGGATGGGTACTCGATCATTGTATAACTGAAACCCAAGCACAAAAATTTGTAAGTCTACAACTGCACCTCATGGTGTTTCACTAATAAAAAATTTTTTTAAATGTATTAAGTCAGCAAATTATACATCTTAAACTTAAATCTGTTACAGGCCAATAGTATTTCAATAAAATTAAGATGGATCAGGGTGGGGGGTGGGGGAGGTAAAAAAAAAAGCATAAAGTAAATCAAAACCAAAATAACAAACTTTGTCTAACACATAGAAACTGAGTAAGCTTCAGTATTTGTTATTGAAGCTAAATCTAAAATATCAACCAGCATCTTGGGCTCTGCAAAATGACTTAATGCCATTGCACAGTAATTAGGTAACGATTATAGAGTTTTTAAAAAGACAATGCATTTCATTATAAATACCATAAATTCAGGGCTTCACTCCATTAGGGGAAAAAGAGCTCTTTCATAAAGGGACTTGGGTCAGAGATGTGATGAATTCAGTGATGGAGCACCTGTGTCACATCTGGGGGGTGGAGGGGAAGAGGAGGAGGAAGACGAGGATGAGAAACTGGAGGGGGAGGAGGAGGAAAAGGGGAGGGAAGAAGAGTAGGGGACAAGGGGAGGAGGAGGAGGAGGAGGAGGAGGAGGAGGAGGAGGAGGAGGAGGAGGAGGAAGAGGAGGAGGAGGAGGAATGTTCCCTTAAAGAACCTAATTTAGCTAAGAATGCAGAAACACCAAATTATGGTCATGGAAGCATTACAGAATTAACAAATGGTGCTGACATACTTATATTAAAATCCAGTCTTGGGGCCCCAGGGGGGAGCACAGATTTACACAAAGACCACAGTCTCACTCTACCCGAGCTCCAGGCTCTGGCTTCCACAGCCCATGGGTGTGCAGGAGTAACCAAAAAACTGTGCCCTTTGACATGAAGCCATTGCACACTTCACCAACTGCAGTGTCGAGGCGACAAGACTTTTGGGGGGCTCTCTCCCACTGCTCCAGACTCCAGGGGCCATCCTGGTACCACTCAGCCCAATTATGCTCCAGCCTACAGGGTGCTGCAGCTCAACCACTCTGAGGGTCACTGAAGCCACCTCAGGGATGCTACAGGGTCAAGAGGTGACACACAGCTGTGCCCAGGACGGAACTCAGGGACTCGGGCATGCCGGCATCTGCTCCAGACTGTTTGCTGTCAGCTCTCTCCCCATCCTGCAAACCTAACTTACATCACATAGAACCAAAAAGTCTCATGTGAATCACTTTATTGTGATATCTGCTTCACTGTGAAACAAACCCACAATATCTCAGAGTCATGTCCATCGGGGAAGAGACTGGTATCCAGAGTATGTGAAGAAGTGAACAATTCCACAACAAAATCACATGATCAAAACCTGAACAAAGAATTTGAACAAACATTTCCCCAAAGATGACTCACAGATGGCCAATAAGCTTAAGGAAAAGGAATGTTCAATATATACTACTTAGGAAATCCGAATCCAAATCACAATATTGCCTTACTCCAATTAGGAAGGCTACTAGTAAAAAAGAAAAAAAATACAGCAACAAAAGAAAAGAACAAGCGTTAACTAGGGTAGAGAGAAATTACAAACTGTGTGTCATTAGTGGGATTGTATAACAATGTCACCACTATACAAAACAGCAAGACAATTCCTCCGAGTATTAGAATCACCAGTGATCCAAAAATTCTATTTCTGGGCATAAAGCAATTTTAAAATAACTGAAATAAGAATCTGCAGTAGATACCCACACACCCAGATTCAGAGCAACACTTTCACAACCCAAGTGCCCATTGGCGGATGAACGGATATATACTATGTGGTGCGTACATACCATGCAACAGTCTCCCGTCTTAAAAAGGACAGAAATTGTGTCACCTGCTATAACATAGATGGACAAATCTGAGGTCTCAGGTTACACTAAAGAAATCAATCACAGGGCTGGCGAGATCACAGAGCAGGGAGGGGGCCTGCCATGCATACGGCGAGCTCCAGGTTTGATCCCTGGCACCACAAAGCGTCCCGAAGGTCCCTATACCTGACTCCAAGAATCCCCTGGAATGATCCCCGGAGTCAGGAATAAGCCCTGGGCATTACTGGGCTTGGGAAAGGAGGGAGGGAGTGGGGGAGATTTCACAATGAATTTAACCAAATAAGCATCATTTTGCTTTACAAGACTAGTATTTTATGATTTCATTTACAGAAGTAATCAAATCAGATAAATCAGTCCAAAATTCCTCAGAGGACAAACTGGGTTTCCCAGGTGCAAGGAGTACAGGGAGGCAGGACCCTGGCCTTGCAGGAGAAGCTGGCGAAATGAGACATCTTAAATGTAAGAACAGGAACATGGGGGACATCCCTTTCTAGGCCGACTTGGGGGTTTAGGAATCATTTCCCACTATTCACAACATGGTACTGAGGCACCCACAGGTACTTCAAAGTTACATTGATCGAGATTCGAATTCTGAATCAATCACCACTTAGCTGGGGAACCTGAACAAGAGACTATACTTATCTGAGGCTTAAATAAAAGAACATTTTACAAGATCAACCTAAAAGGCCACTAAATCATAAAGGCAGTGAACTGACATGCACGGGACAGAACCCGTTACCGTAACTGGTTTATACAGAAGAACATTCCTACCACGGGCGGGCTGCGCATCGCCCTGTCTTAACATAATCAAACTTTCATAAACGACTAAGGGTTGCCTTCCTGGAATGATGAATCTGAGAGAAGAGAAGTGATCAAAACTCCGAGACTCCAGTGATGATGAATCTGAGGGAGAGAAGTGATCAAAACCCCGAGACTCTGAGTTCAAAACTTCAAACTCTTCGGTTTGAAGATAGCGAAAATGACGGTTTGGCACAGAAACAGTACCGAGTGATTGGAGTCAAAGTTGAGTCTAAGCTGAAAAGTGAAACCAAGGGGCAGGATGAAGAGAAGTTAGAATGGAAAGTCCTGGGAAATGGGGCTGCCCTACATGAACCAGAGGGGACAGGCGGTCCACAGGAGAAAAACCCGCACAAGGAAACCAATTTGGGTTAGTAGAGAGAATAACACCAAAATAATAGAAGCGGGAAGCTCCACTTTCAACTGCCCTACTTGAGCGTCACTTTGAAGCTACATAAACCACCTTAACCTGGATCTATTTCCTCGTGAAAGGACACAAACCTATTTTGATACCTGCAACACTGTCAGTGCCAAAAAAATGAGTGTTCATTAAAAAACCTTCTGCCAACCATCTATAACAATCGCTACTAATCAGACGTACAGAGTCCCTCAGCCCACAGCGTTTCCCAGCCCACCTCACTGCTGACACATACGGGAAACTGTCGCCAGCTCCAGCCCACAAGAGGAGACACAACTCAGCCAGCCTAGCAGCTCCCGACCCTAGGCCATGGCCCATCCCCTCTCGGGCAAGGGGACTGCTCCAGGTCCATCAGGAACACATGCAGAGCCTGCCTGGTTCACTGTGTCTGCTTCAGAGCACCGTAAGGCGGGACTGATCATGACCACAATGACCAGCCCTGGCAAAAAGAGCCCCGGCCAGAGAGAACAGCCCTACCAGGCACCAAAGCGACCTGACCCAGGCCTATCCCTGTGAAGGCCCACGCACTGGCCTCCCTCTGGTCGCACCCTTGACCATGGGGACAGCTGTTCTCGGGGTCTAAAAGATGTGCCTACCTACAGCCTCCGCCCCCAGCCTCACCCTGTCCAGGACACCTCAGAATTTCACACCCGTTTCCTTCCCTCTGGGTCCTGCCAAGGGCCAGCGACCCCACTCTGGGTATCTATACCCCAGAGCCCTGGCTGGAGGTGCATGGAGACAGAGGGGCGGGAATGTCCCCCAATGTCCGTGCAAGAAGTGCGGTGGGCCCTCGGGCAGACGGTGCGCCTGTGGCCTTCATCCCATTCTGGAACAGAAGTCAGCAGTGAGACTCCTTTGTGGGGGCAGGAGGATGGCACAGGGGGGAAGGCACTTGTCTTCTGCGTGGCAGACCTGGTTCTGTTCCCAGGCACCAGGTAAGGCCCCCAAGCCAACGGGAGTCACTCCTGAGCGCCAATGGGAATCCCCCTGAGCACTGCTGGTTGTGGTACAACCCTCCTCCCTGCCCCCACCCCACCCCCCAAAAAAGAATTCTCTGTTTGACTCTGATTCTGATTCTGGATGAAGGCAGGCAATGGACCATCTTTATCAATTAGCTTGAATTCTAACTTTAAAATGTTTAGACGAAGGGAGGGCGGATGTCCTTTTGTACTCTTGCCTTAAGTGCCAAAAATGTTAGGAATGGACCTGGGCAAAGTTCTAAAGACCAGCTAGGGGAACGGCTGAAGAAAATAGGTACATTTAGCCTGAAAGGAGACAAAGGTTCGAAGGAAGATAAAAAGAATCCGGCATTTTTCATGACAGCTAAAAAGCTATCATGCGAAAATTACGGCAGATCCCTGTCAGGTTGGAAACGCAGGGAGATACATTCCATTTTAGCAGAATGAGAGAATTTTAAACAATAAAAACTCCCTCTAGAAATAATTGGGCTGTCATGTAAGTAACCTGAGTTTTTAAGACACTGAAAATTCAGAAGCAGAGGGTCGATTATCTTCCAAGAATAACGTGAAAGGAATTTCTGATACTGGGTACCAGGGAAGGCCATATATTCCCCAGAGGCCTGTCTGGCTGCATTACTCAGTGAATTCATGAAGCTGTACCTTTATGTGCGAAGACAAGTAGCATGAAAGAGAAGGCGACATGGAGTTAGGGCCCGAAATAACCTCTCTTTCTTAAGGAGTCCCTGCTTGTCATTCTCTGCCTCACAGAAATGGGCTGAATCACTGCACGCTACAACATCAACTACTACACAAAGGCTGGCACAGCCTTGTCCCAAGGATATTTTTCCTCATCTCCCCCAAAATATCGCCGTTTCCCCTTCTGCTCCCAACGTCTGATCACTGGGACTCGCCTCCCAGTTCCAGGATTTTCGGTGGCTCCCCTCATCGACAGGGCCTGGGAGGCCCCACTATCTGGAGAGCTCCGAGGGCCACAGAGACCGGGGATTCCAAAGCAGACACATAAGCAAATGGCTAATACACGGAACTAATATGAAGTGACAGACACTGGAATGATCAGGAAGTGAGATGAAGGTAAGCCCGTGGGGTCTCTGTGGGAGGAGGAAGCAGCCATGCAAAGGTCTGAAAGAAGAACATTCTGGGGCCAGAAGGATGCTGCGGCCGTGAAGGCACAAGCTTCCAGTGCAGTTGGCCCTGGACTGATCCCTGGTGCCATGTGATCCCCAAGCATCACATGATGCAGCCCTGAAGGCCCCCAAGCACCACTTGGGTGGCCCCAATAATCCCCCAACACCTCACAGCCCAGGCACTGCCATATCCTTAGACTCTTGCACTGAATTTCCAGCCTGATAGGCTGATACATCGGAGGGGAGTGGGAGGGGGCAGGCCTCCTGAGCACCCCTTGGGGGGCTCCTGGACCATCTGGACACTGCTTGGAACACTGCCCTCCCCACCTCCCCCCCAATACACACACACACACACACACACACACACACACACACACACACACCCTCAAGGCAAGGAAGGACCTGCTTCTCTACAAGTCCCAGAGAAGCTATGGGCTCAGCCAGCTCTAGGAATCAAACAGAAAATCACGCCCTCCAAGCCCAGCAGAATGCTGACTGGCATCGGAGAGGCCCTCGCGGACACTCGAGGCCACTGTCGGTGGGACTGCAGAGGAATGGAACAGCAGCTGGAAGGGCTGATGAGTCCTCAGGAAACTAAACCCACCACACCCCACCCCACCACGCGGCAATCATGCTCCTGGACTACCGGAAGAACTGAAAGCTCACATCAAATATCAATGAATAACCTGCTCGTGGATGCTAACCACAACTGCACTCGTAACTGCTGGAATGCAGACGTACACAAGTGGGATCGGAGAGACAGCACAGGAGGTAAGGCTCTGGCTTTGCATGCCATCCACCCCTGTACCGTCCCCAGCACCACCGATGCCCCCTCCCCCCCACCCGGCACCACCAGGAGTGATCCCGGAGCAATGCTGCTGTGGCCCAATGCTGCGAGGCCACCCGCCCCTCCTCCCCCCAAGGAAACAAACCAACCAAAAAAAAGCAACCAGAACAGCAAGACAAAACAAAGTTCTCTTTCAGCAAGTGAACTGAGAGAGGAGCTGGGGGCCGTCCAAAGAAACGTGACTCCACACTGAGGCAGGAGGCGAGCCAAGGAAAGAGGAGGAGGGAACTCGATGCCCAAGAGAAAGCAGCCCAGGTGCAAAAGGCACGTACGATGCCAACTAGATGACAGTCTGGGAAAGGCAAAGTTATGGCGTCATGAAACTGACTGTTGGCAACTGGAGACCGGGGCTGAGGAGGCGGCGAAGGGATTGAGAAAGCAGAACAGAGGTAATTTTTCAGAAGAGGGACATGAGGGGTAAAAGCTGCCCCTCTCCTAGCCGTGTAGAGCCACAGAAGCTAGCACGGCAAGAGTAACGGCTGGTGGGAACGGCAGGCCTCATCTGAGGATGACAAGGCCACGTAAGCTCATCAGTGATCACAGACGCACCGTCTGGTGGTGCCTGATGTGGAGAAGCAGGTAGAACGCAGAAGCCCTCAGCACCTTCCTCTCGCTCGTACCATGAACCAAGGACTGCTCCAAGAAATGAAAGTCTGTTATGGGCAGAAGACCAGAGAGACTGCAGCCCAGAAAAAGAGAGAAAGAGAGAGAGAGAGAGATGAGGGCCGGGGGTATGTCCAAGCAGAGTACCTGGTCTGCATGCCGCAGGCCCTGACTTCGAGCCCAGCACCAAACAAGAACAAAGGAAGATGACCCGCACCGTGAAGGCGGAGATGGGCACTGGGTACCACAGGTTGTCTCGCCTTATCCCCAACCCCTGGCTACCTATGGGCAACAGCCCACACCTCCCCATCCCTCACACCACGCCCCAGTCCCAATAACCAGAAATACCCAGTGTTCCCTAAGGGCAAAAATTTCCCCAGATAAGAACCACTCATAATCAGGCAGGAGGGCGGGTGTACTTCCCTGGTGAGATTTAACATTTCCATTTCACAGTTCCACATGTTGAAAAGTCAGCAAGCAGGTAATATGGCCCAAGAGGGCCTTTACTTTTTACTTTTTGGTAAGCTCATTTACCGGCCATCATCTAGAGACTCCTAAAGTAATCTCAAAAGGGATCAACAAGCTGCAGAAAATTGTTCTGGACACCAGGGCCTGGCTGTGTCATCTGGGGCACTCCGGAGTGAGTGGGTCAGCCCAGTGCCTGCCCAAACAGAGTCCTGGCAGCCAACTGCTCCCACATTCCACAATCGACACCATGGCTCCCTCAGACACTGCCTCGCGGGACTGAAACTCACCCAGAAATGGATCTGCTGAAAAATTCAGGTATGCGGATTTTATGGCTGAAATCTCCTGGCTTTCATGGAGTCAGAATGGGCTGCCTCCCCCCATCTCCCTGTTCTTCTAGAAGCCCGGCAGTCACACACTCACCCCAAAGCCACTGCCCCATTAAAAACTTAACTCCAGCTGAATCACTCTGTTAAAAATTTTGGACTTCTTGAAACAACATCTCAAACTCTACAACACTGATAAATCAATAGCAGGATATCAGACTGGATGGGATGCAATATAGAAGATAACCAATCTCAATTAACAACATACAAACACAGCCTGAAACTACATCTTAGTTTTTTTTTTTTTTGCTTTTTTATTACAGACTTTCAATACTCAAATACCGATCCCACCACCATTACATCTTCATTCCATCACTGTCTCCAATTTTCCCAACCACCTCTTAAACCTGCCCCCATAGCAGGTCCTCAATAATTTGTTTCACATTGCTTGTTATAAATAATTTGCTAGCAGAATGAACAAAAAATGTTTACTTCACAACAACTTAGTCATCTCTTATACACGGACTTAATGGCTCTGATAACATTTTTCACTAACTTTCTTTTAAGGAAATAAATTACCAGTAACAAGAAATATAAATTATTGAGGGCCTGCTATAGGGGCAGGCTTAAGGGTGGTTGGGAAAATTGGAGACAGTGGTGGAGGGAGGGTGTAACAGTGGTGGGACTGGTGTTGAAATACTGAATGCCTGGAACAAACCACCATGAACAACTATGTGAACCACGGTGTTTATATAAAGTATCACTTAATCACTTAACTTCCCGTTAGTCGTCGATTTGCTCGAGCGGGCGCCAGTAACGTCTCCATTTGTCCCTGTCGCGTGCTAGTGTAGCCCAATGGCATCTCTTCGCTCCGGGAACATGGAGGGCCTCAAACCGATCGTTCATGATCTTGACAAAGAAGTCTGACCATCTGGTAGGTGGGCGGGCACGCGGTCTCTTGACATCCCGTGGAATCCAATCAGTAACAGCTCTAGTCCAACGGTCGTCTTTAAATCTCATTACGTGACCAGCCCATCTGATTTTCGACACCTTGGCATATGAGACAGCGTCCCTGATCCTTGATCGTCGACGGATGTCAGAACTCCGGATTCGTTCTCTCATTTGAGTGAAACGTGTTATTCCAAGCATAGCTCTTTCTATTCTTCTTTGGGAGACCTGAATGGCGTTCTCATCTTGTTTGCGTAGGGCCCAGGTCTCTGAGGCATATGTTAATGCAGGAAGAACAGTGGAATCAAAGAGATGTGCCCGGAGCCGGAGGTTCTTCGTCCTCTTAGCTATTTCTTCGACGTTCTTGAAGGCGTTCCAAGCCGCTCTCTTCCTCCTGCCCAGCTCGGGTGCCAGGTCATTTGTCATGTTGACCTCTCGACCTAGGTACACATAGCTGTTGCATTCGGAGATGGTCGTTCCATTGAGAGCAAATGGGGCGTCAGGAACAAGGCTGTTTCTCATAAACATTGTCTTCGTAAGATTCAGCTGTAGTCCTACCTTTCCACACTCACGGTCAAAGTCGGCCAGCATTTGTGCCGCTTGGCTGATGTTTGGTGTTATTAAAACAATGTCATCAGCAAAGCGGAGGTGGTGTAGTTGCCGACCATCTATCTTCATTCCCATTCCTTCCCATTCCAGTCGTCGCATGATGTTCTCGAGGGTGGCACTGAAGAGTTTCGGTGAAATGGTATCACCCTGCCGCACCCCTCTCTTGACATCAACGATCACTTCTTTGTAGAATGGTGAGATCCTGGTAGTGAATCCGCAATACAGCTCACGGAGGATCCTGATGTATTGGGCTTGAATGCCCTGATTGGCTAGGGCTTCAATGACCGCTTCCGTCTCAACAGAATCAAAGGCCTTCTTTAAATCAATGAACGTTAAGCAGAGCGGCATCTTGAACTCCCGAGAAACCTCAATGAGCTTGGTTACCGTGTGGATATGGTCGATGGTGCTGAATCCTTTGCGGAACCCTGCTTGCTCGCATGGTTGTCCTTCATCTAGTGTTCTGCCAATCCTATTCAGGATGACTCGAGTGAACAGCTTGTAGATGACAGACAATAGGCAGATCGGGCGATAGTCATGGTAACTCACAGTTCCAGAAGGCAGAATCTAAACGATGGACATGGGAGTCTCCCGGTGGACGATTCCACAACGAAATAGACCACATCATATTCAATCGACGGTTTTGCCTGACTGATGTCGCTGTTGTCCCAAAATTTCGAACGGGATCGGACCACCGTCTCCTTCGTGCAAAATTCTACTTCACAGAGCGGGGAGAAAGGGCTGCAAAGTTCAAAAAGAGAACTCCCAGAATGACCACCAACTGGGAACTCTTTGGTACTATTGCGGCAACATGGGAAGATGCCATTGTTGACAACATTGACGAGGAATACGATCGACTGGTTCAGCACCTCCATGAATGTGCGAGGAACGCCAAGAGAGAGATAGCCACAAAAAGTCGCCTATCTTCGAAAACTCTTGAGCTAATTCGCCAGCGTGGTTTGGCGCATGCCTCAGGCAACCGCAAGCTAACGTCCGAGCTTGCAAAGCAGTGCAGAGATGCGATCAAGGAAGACCTCAAAGAGAGAAGAGCAGAAGTACTGATAGATGCGGCAGAAGCCGGGAAAAGTATTCGTAACACCCGCCTGTCCTTCGCCAACTATAAGACCCAGATGACTGCCCTCCGACGTCCTGATGGATCCATCACATCCTCCAGAACGGCAATGGAGAAGATTATCCATGACTTCTACTCAAATCTCTTCGATAGCCATGTCCACTTGCCGACATACCAAATTCCACAGGATGGGTATGTCGTTCCTAACGTTCTCCCTTCCGAAATCCGACACGCCATTTCGTTGGTAAAGAAGCAAACAGCACCCGGCCCAGACAAGGTCAGACCTGAACACCTGAAGAACCTGCCGTCAGTACTCATCAATACACTGGCTCGGCTCTTCACTCGCTACCTGTCTGAATGCAAGGTTCCGTCCCAATGGAAAACCAGCAGGACCGTACTACTGTTCAAGAAGGGAGACATCCATGACATTGGCAACTATATAAAGTATATGGAGAAAATTTACATATATAGACCTTACCTATTCCATGTAAACGCCAAAATAATATTAACACAGAGCTGTTATTAATGACAGGTGAGATATGATTATTACCATAATAAGATCCAAATATAAAATAAAATTTAACGTAATAGATTCAGATCACAGAGTTGAAAATAAATGCATAAGTGAGAACAGGCAGCATTTTATTGTGTTGTATCAAGTGGTTTTAACGTTCTTGTTTATATAGGCCAAAATCATATAATAATCACTAATTGGCTGGAGCGATAGCACAGCGGGTAGGGCGTTCGCCTTACAAGCGGCCAACATGGCCGACCCGAGTTCGATTCCTCCGCCCCTCTCGGAGAGCCCGGCAAGCTACCGAGAGTATTCGATATGCCAGACACAGTAACAACAAAGTCTCCAATGGAGACGTTACTGGGCCCGCTCGAGCAAATCGACGATCAACGGGAGGGCCTTTACCTTTTACCTTTACCTAATTGCTCTTACTGATTTATTTTCTGATCGTTCTATTTGCCAGTTCTTAACGTTTTGTTGGAATAAGCACTATAAAGCAAATCTGTTATGTGCTTAAGAGGGCAGGCTGGGACTGGGAAGGAAACTGGAATATTGGTGGAGGGAAGATCACACAGGTGGTGTTGGAACACTAAATGCTTGAAACAACTGTTTAATGAACAACTTTGTAAATCACGATGTTTTAATAAAAATAAAGGAAAAAATTAACATTATTGGGGCCAGACAGATAGGATAGCAAGCAGAGTGCTTGCCTTGAATGCAGTCAAACCAGATTCAATCCCTGGCACCAAGTCTGATTCCCACTGTCCCAAGGAGTAACCCCTGAGCACAGAATGCTGGTCACTGGTCACAGAACTCCTGGTCACTGCCAGTGTTACCCCAAAACCAAAAACAAAGAAACAAAAAAGAACTATCCCACAGGGGTTGGAGCAATAGCACAACAGGTAGGCATTTGCCTTGCACGCGGCCGACCAGGGTTCGATTCCCAGCATCCCATTGGGTCCCCTGAGCACCGCCAGGAGTAATTCCTGAGTGCAAGAGCCAGGAGTGCACCGCCAGGAGTAATTCCTGAGTGCAAGAGCCAGGTGTAAAAAAAAAAGAACTATGCCACAGTCCAGAGCCAGTATACAGTGGGTAAGGTGCCTGTCTTGCCTTTCACATGACTGACCCAGTTTAGAGCTCTGCACTGCGTGGGGTCCCCTATGCCCCATGAGGACCGATCCCTGAGCACAGAGCCAGGAATAATCCCTAAGCGCCAGCAAGAGCGCCCCCAAAAAACACAAAAACAAAATAAACAATCTTGTTCTCAGTGTATGAGACTGTGGGGGAGGGGGGTGCTTAGACAGAGGCAGGGAAGTCTGTGGGTAGTCTTCTAGGGAAGAAAAGTTAGATTAGAGGCAGTTAGATTCAGTTGATAGTCTAAAATCTAAAGCCAAAAGGAGTTAGGATGAGAAGAGGAGAAAAGGGAGGACTTTAAGGGGTGAAGACAACTGGGCAGAGGTGGCATCATTTGCTGCTACAGTGAAGACCTGAAATGCACAAGAAGGGTGACTGAAGAGAGGGCAGTCACAGTTCCTCTGTGTTCGTGTTCCATTTGAAGTGCCTCAGACACCTAATGAGAAATGGAGTTAGACACGTCTAGAGCGCAAGGGGAAATCAGTACTAGAGAGAGGAACTTGATCCTCAGCCTGTCACTTAAAACCATGAAAATGGATGAAATCCCCTTGAAGAATCCCAAAAGCACCCTGCACGCTAGTGGGGCGGAATAGGTTGATTGGCCAAGAATGAGCAGCTAACAGGTCAGATGTAACAGCCAGCAGATACGAAGTGCCAATAAAGGGTCACTGAGATGCTGAACTTATCACAGGCTCTGGCAGGACATACGTCATTACCGCCTTGATTAGAAAATAATTTCAGTGCGCTGGTAGAATAAGAGCTCAAACCAGATCCCACTAGAGAGAGAAAAAGCAGTAAGGAAGCAGAGACAGGAAAAGTAACTGACGGGGAGGAAGGGATAGGGCAAGAGGTGAGATCATCAATTCTAGTATTAATGGCTCACACAGATTTAGTTTATTATTTATTTATTTATTTATTTATTTATTTTGGCCTGTCTACTTCGCCATCCAGACATAAAAGAGAAGTTCATAGCTGGGCTCAGGACCAGCCGGTCCACAGCTAGGCTCAGGACCAGCTAAGGATCCATCCTGCCAACCCACCTCCCCCAAGGCACGGCTCTTGCCTAGAGGGCTGAAAAACAGGCCCCAGCACTACAATCTCCTCTGGGGGGGGAGTGGGGGACACCAATGCCAAAGAAAGGAAGCAGAAAGCAACCGGCATCTTTCCCAAGCCATACCCAGAAATCACATATACATCACTCCGGCTCACGTTCCGCTAGCCAAAAACCAAACCCTGCCGTGACATGAAGTCGCAAGACTGAGGCTAGGAAATGGAGCTAAGCAGGGAGGCCACTGACCCAGATAAAATCTGAGCGCTCTGATACTGAAAGGGAGCCCCAGAGAACAGCATGTCCAGCTAATCATCACTCCCGCAAACGCGACAGATCTTGTCCGAGGCATGGAGGAACAGCGGAGCGTCTCGGAGCACCCGTCCTGCTGGAGTTGGGAGTCACCGAGTGCAGTCCGGTCGGCTCTGGAAGCCCCCGGGCCTCAAAAAGAAGTGTGATGGTTGGCAGCCTGTCTCATGAGGTGGGGGAGAAGGCAGCTGGAACAGAGGAGGGGTCGCCAAGTCAATGATGGTTGGAGGGATCGCTCAGGATGGGAGATGTGTGCTGAAAGCAGATAAAGGACCAAACATGATGGCCTCTCAGTATCTGTATTGCAGACCATAATGCCCCAAAGGGGAGAGAGAGTAAGAAGGAAATTGTCTGCCACAGAGGCAGGGGATGGGGTGGGGTTGGGATGGCAGGGGGGATACTGGGGACATTGGTGGTGGAAAATGTACACTGGTGGAGGGATGGGTGTTGATCATTTATGACTGAAACTCAATCATGAAAGCTTTTTAACTGCACCTCACAGTGATTTGACCCAGGTTCGATTCCCATCATCCCATATGGTCCCCTGAGCACCGCCAGGAGTAATTTCTGAGTGCATGAGCCAGGAGTAACCCCTGTGCAATGCCAGGTGTGACCCAAAAAGCAAAAAAAAAAAAAAAAAAAAAACAACAAGAATAGGTGCACCTAGAAGCACACGTGCCCTTTGAGAGGGCAAAGTTCAGTGAGCACCACAACCAGTGTGCCACCAAGTAAATGAGTGAGCAAACACACAGCTGGAGTGTGTGTGTATATGTGTATGCGCACACACAAAACCTCCACCCCTATCACAGCAGCAACAACACGGAAGGGCAGGGAGACTGCAGAAAGGGGTCAAAGCAGGGAAGAGTAGTAAGTCTGGTCTGCATATTCAAACTAATGATTCTGTCAAGAGAGCACTGAGGAAGGAAAATCATGGCAAGCATGAAAGCCAAAAAAAAAGAGAGAGGGGGAGAAAAAGGACCAAAATATATTTATTGCCTCGGAAGCAGGAATATTTTATTGAGTCTCTTCTAACTTCTCACATGTTGACTTTTCAGAAGACGAGGTTGTCCCCCGAATGCATTTTCAGCAGATTAAAGTAACCCTTTCCTTCCATCTAATAAATCAAGCTGTTATCCAGAGTGACTGTCAAAATCTGGCCTGGACTCAGCGGGTCTGGCTGATTCAGAGCAGCTGCTTCTCTGGCAAACAGAGGGTCTGACTGAGTTTCAGGGCTATGGGAAGCCCACAGATATCTAAGCTATCTAAGGCCACAGAGTTTCCTCTGTGAAGGAAGTATCTCAAGTATATTATATCACCAAGATCAAGGATCAGCCCATATCCCCTCTCCCACTCTTTTGCAATACTGTTTTTTAATAAAATATATATATATACACATATATATTTTATAGCTAAGGTAATGTGTTGACAATGATGTTGACACTGATCTCCGTGTACATGATGACCTTTTTTTTTTTATAATATTCTTTTCCATTATAGAGTTTATCTTTCCCAGAGAAAGAAACACTTCCTAAGGGCAGAGACTCACTGTCACCCTTCTTTTTTATGTATTTTCCACTGCATCCAACATGGTATAAAATGCATAATGTGTACGCAGTGGGTCCTTTTGGAGTTCCAGATGAAAGGACGAGTATTCCTTCATCCTACTGGAGTCTAGACTGCTACTCAGTCTGAAGAGAAGCCAAGAGAATGCAGCTTGGAAAAACTATGGAAACTCCTGAGTAGAAAGTTGATGGAAACTTTGTGAGGATGGGCCCTACCTTTTTTTTTTTTTTTGCTTTTTTGGGTCACACCCAGCGATGCACAGGGGTTACTCCTGGCTCATGCACTCAGGAATTACTCCTGGCAGTGCTCAGGGGACCATGTGGGATGCTGGGAATCAAACCCGAGTGGGCCGCGTGCAAGGCAAATGCCCTCCCCGCTGTGCTACTGCTCCATCCCCGGGCCCTGCTTTTTTAACTCCTCAGAGAATCAGAGATTTTTGGAGCAATGAAGAGACCCTTAGAGCACTCAACTCTGGCCCCTCACATCTGACATGACAAAATGAGGTTCATGGAAAGGAATTCCAGCCACAGATTATGAAGAGCTGCAGTGTGAACGTTAGAACCAGGTCCCCTGACTTGAAATTCAAATCTCCTTCACCCCCTCCACCCCCCCATCAGAGGCGGTGCCAACAAAGCTGTCTGTGCTTCCTATACTGCATAATCGCTGAACTTCGCATAAAAATGCTCAAGATCTGCTGCTCAGCGAGTCTCTAATAAAAAAGGGAGCACGAAATTACTATTTCCATCAACACAAAGGAATAAGAACAATGTGGTCAAATGCCCTGCCCACAATCACCAGGCTATGCCCCAGATAACATTTTACTATTTTGAAGGCAAGTGAACAGAATATCTACTTTACAATCCTTTCCCAGATAACGCCTCTCTAAGAGATAATCAAGCCTTTGCTAATATGTTCAAATCACATGGGCCATAGAAGGCTTTTCCTCTCCGAGCACGGCATCTCCCCACTCCAATACTAACGCATATCAGAATCCCTGGTGAGAAGGAAGGAATCAATAGATGCATGACCATAAGAGCCAAATAACAGCCTCTCTCTGCAAACCAGAATTCTCCTTCCACTCTGAATACCCTGGCTCTTATTTATGAGAAATCAAACCAAATAACCCACTTGTCCCTTTCCTGTGGGCTTTAAAATACAAGCCCGGGTCCACGGACACTGTAAAACACGCAACATATTTTGCCCCAGACTGGACATCTCGGGTCGGATATTTTTGTGCTTTTACCGTCTTATCACATGTGTGGGTCTCCTGAGGCCCCTTCCCATTTCTGAAGGACTCCAGTGAGAATTCTGCAGTCCCACATCCCAGGTACCGCTGTGCTGTGGTTTCTCGACTGGGTAGCTCTGGCCCCAGCCCACTGCTCTGAGGAGGGCAGGAAGATGACCGCCTTTCCAGGGTCCCGTCCCCCTCTCCCCCGCTGCACAGAAGCACTGTTCAAAGGCATGAGGGTGCAGGAGCTGCAAGGCTGCCAACGCGTCAGGACCCCGCGCTGTCTGGTCTGATGCAGAACAATGGCCTTTGTTTCCCAGCAATCTCAGGTGCACTGGACACGGAGGAGCGCAGCCCACGTCCCCACCGTCAGGTGATTCAAACCAATACTTCCAGAGGTGGCTCAGTACCAAAGACTCGAGAGAGTCCACGAGGGCTGTCTCTGGGGAGAGGGAAATGTCAGTTATATTATTTTATTCCAGAGATCCTAATGTAAATTGGAAGAAAAACAAGAGAGCCATCAGGTGCAGAGAAAACTAGCTAAGTCTGGCTTCATTAAAGCATCTTTCTCACAGAGCCTTCTCAAAAGAAAATATTATATATATATATATATATATATATATATATATATATCTCCTACCAGTCTCAAAATAGAGTTTTCTTTTTATTGAGTCACTGGAAAGTTACAAAGTTATTCAAGACTGGGTTTCAGGCATACAATGTTTCAACACTGACCCCCTCACGGGGTCCACTTCCAACTCCACCAAGGCCCCTATTCCCCACCCACCAGTCTGCTTCTAGGAGAGGCACCCTTTATATACATATAACATATGTGTATATATATATACATATAACATAGATGTATATGTATACATGCATATATATATGTTTTGCACTTAAATTCTGTTTGCAAACAGAATAGTATCGGAACATTGTCAAAAACCAGGGCTTCCTAAAAATAGAAAGCTATCTTTCCACCCATTCTTACGCATCGAAAGGAGTGATTAATAAAACACAGTGAAACATATGTGAAATTTCTCAAGTTTTTCCAATTATCAGCTGCTAACCAAACTAATGGCTTGAATAACGAAGAAAAATTGACCAAGCACACCACTCTGGAGAACAATTCTAGAGGGTCAAAGGAAACATTCTCCATTTCAGGCAGATTCCTAAGCATCCCCGTCCACCTCCCTCCGGCTGGACTGTAGTCCAGCTCACTACAGTTCTCCCCAAACACTGATACTGGCTTCAGACTTGCCATGTGCCATTTCACCTCCCTGTCACCGTGACTTTCTAAAATCGATACTACTGTTACTCTCAGATTACAAAGGTAGTACCTGCCACACACAGACAAGAATTCGCTTGTCCTGGGCAAGGGCTATAAATACCACAGCAGCATCCAAAAACAATTACCTGCCCCAGGACCAAAGTCGACGCCTCTCTGCCAGGGGCTCTTAATCCCAGCGATGCAGGACAAAAAGGGCACAAGTGCTAAATTAAAACATTCAACTCCTAAATCGGGTATTAGAAGACTTTTTTTTTCTGCAAAGGATGAGAGTATAAATACTTTAGGCTCTGCTGGCCAAACTATTTTGCTGCAAGATCTCAGTATCTCAAGATCGGTTTTTGTGCTGCCAACACAGTTGCAGACAATACAAAAACAACGAGTGCAACCGTGTTTCAATAAAACTTTATTTATGGATCCTGATACATGAATTTTGCATGGTGAAAAATTACATTCTTTTCATTTTTGTCAAGCATTTAAAAGTAAATTATTCTTAGCTCACAGACCATGCAATAAATGACTGCCAACTAGAGCTGGTCTACAGACTGAATTTCTGCCTACTTTTGTTCTAAGCAATATAAACTGAAATCTTTATTTCACTAAATAGCTCTTCTCACGAGTCTCATCTTCCCGTTTGCTTTGCTATTCTGGAGAGAAGTGTTCAAGTTCAAAATCTCCGTAGTCTTGACATTTTTCCCAGGTAAAGGTAAAGGTAAAGGCCCTCCCGTTGATCGTCGATTTGCTCGAGCGGGCCCAGTAACGTCTCCATTGGAGACTTTGTTGTTACTGTGTCTGGCATATTGAATTTTTCCCAGAACAGCTGAATATTCCAGAGTCCAAAACTATAGGTAATACATATGGATTTCCTAAGAATGGGAGGGAATCACAAAATTTTGGAACCGGAAGAAAGCGAACACAGTCTAATTACTTATGTGCACTTTTAAAAGTATTTCAGGTGCTCAAGTTAAAATATTTAGAGCTGTCACATGCATGTATGTGCCAAAGAGCTGGTGAACACGGCGGAGCACCTGCGACCCGAGCACGGGGCCCGCCACCACTGTGGTCACCGCACCACCACCTCCAGCATGACCCTGGGGCAGCCCCAGCAGCTGCCAAGGGAAAAGAAAGGGCTGGATGAGAAGGAAAAGCTTTACAAAGCACTTTCAGAGACAACAACACTACCAAGAAATCAATGCAGGGGTCTGAGCAGAGGGTTCGATCCCCAGCACCCCAGATGATCCCCTGAGCCCCACCAGGAGTGATTACTGAGTGCAGAGCCAGGAGTAAGCCCCGAGCACCTCCTAGCATAGCTCCAAAACAACAACCCCGAAAGTAGAAGTCAAGCAAGGGCCAGGGAGATGCAGGGAGACAGCTGAATGCACTCGGGCCCGGGTTCGCGGAGCACCCACGGCCCTCCCGGTTACAGCTCCACTGGTTCCAACACCTCTTTGGAGGTCACGAAGATTGAAAGGGGACAAAATCAAAACTGCCAAGTGTGAAACAGTCAACACTGCACATCGCTGACTCAGGTTCGATCCCCACGACCCCATGTGGTTCTCCAAAAACCGCAAGCACAAAGCCCGGAACACTGCCAGATGTGGCCCCCACATAAAAACAAACCAAAACAAAAAGTCAATGCAAGCCCTTCTCATCCCTACTTTCCCCATACAGGGGAAAAAAAAAAAGCTCGAAAATGTCAAACACCCACCAAACTCAGGGCATCCCACACAGCTGCTAGGCAGAACCGCAACCACGGCCTGCGGTCCAGTGCTCGGTGCCCAGAACATGCAGCTGGGTGAAATCCTAAAAATACTTGTGGTAAGAGAAGTAGCTCAATGGTGGAGCACTTTCCTTGCAAATGTGAAGTCCTTGGTTCGCGCTCTGATACTGCAGAGGTGGGGAAAACACTTAAAAACTATTTGGCTTTTTGTGGGGAGGAATCCCAAACAATGTCCAGAGGGCCCCGGGCGACTCCCAGGTGACACCTGGTTAACTGGTTCAAGACTTGAACTCAGCCCAGCAAGGCAATGCGGCCTGAGCCCCAAAGTGGTGGGGCTCACCCGATCCACACTTAGCGGTCCTCACGGGTCTCCAAGGCTATGCCTGGTGGTGCGGGGCAGTAGGGAATGATGCAGCACTGGGGGTCAAACTCTGGGGTCCCTATACAAGACACGCCCTCCAGCCCCTTGAGCTATCGCCTGATGCCTCAGAGTTCCTGAGACTGGCATAATCTTTAATACGTGACATGATTTTTTTTTTTTTTTGCTTTTTGGGTCACACCCGGCAATGCACAGGGGTTATTCCTGGCTCTGCACTCAGGAATTACTCCTTGTGGTGCTCGGGGGACCATATGGGATGCTGGGAATGGAACTCAGGTCGGCCGTGTGCAAGGCAAACGCCCTACCCGCTGTGCTATCGCTCCAGCCCCAGACATGAATATTTTTAAGAAACATTTCGGTCATTTCATTTCTCTTCTACCATCATGGAAAGGAAGAGCAAAACAGAGAAAGAAAGAAAGAAAGAAAGAAAGAAAGAAAGAAAGAGAAAGAAAGAAATCTTAACATTTGTTAAAATCATCTGCAGTCCACAGTGACTATAAATATATACCCCGAAAATAAGACACTCAGGCCAGCTTGGAAAGAGAAAATGCTAACGAACTCATCTAAAGAGCGAATCTGAGAGAGAGAGAGATGAATTCTATGGGGAAAGCTTCAGTCCAACTACAGACTAGCATCTTGGTGACTGGAAATCGAAGTGGGGGTTGTGAAGGAAAATCAAAGGGACATAACGACTGGGATCCCAACCAACATCAAAGGCTCCAACCAACGACAGACAATCGTGCCTGCCCAGCTGCTCTTGGCCTCTCCCTGGAAAAGCAAACACTTATATAACCCAAGAAGGTCCTTCCCACCCACCTCGGAGTGCCCACTTGCACAGTTCACAGGGCTGCACCCAGGCTCCGCGTGGACAAGTCCCTGTCCAAAGTGCTGCTTTATTCCATGGGCTGCCCAGCGCCAGGGAGGACGGAACTTGAACACACTCCCTCCCCGCGGGCACCTGCTCTAGAAACCTGTTCCATAAAGCATCATCACACGGCCCGTTTCTGAAATGAAGCAGCCTACCGAGAGTCCGAAAAGACGCAAATCGCCCCAGCCCGACGGTCGGCCCGCGCCAACGGTTGCCCACCAAGCAGCGCTGGGAAGCGTGGAGGTCATGATCCAACGGCAATGAAGACTTCTTATTTTCTTCCCGCGCAACTCCGATGGGCAGATGCCAAGCTTCCCAGGTTGCATTTTATCCCAACAGGAAAAACCAAAAAAAAAAAACAACAAAAAAAAAGCAGGCCAAGGAATCAGGGCCGTCCCTACCCAAACACAACAAATCCGATGACTGCATCAAAACTTGGCCCATTTTCCTGGCCTCTGCAGAAGTCTCTGGACTTCAACCCCACTCTCTTCTTTTTTTTTTTCCGCCCCCAACAGACGCACAAACACGGACCACGTTCCCCAAAGCCACCAACGACGACGACGCAGCCCGAGCTATTCCCATTCGGAGCGACTTGAAAGGTCTCGGTGGGCGCCCACTAAAACTCTGGAAGAATGGGAAATAAAACAGACAGAGGCTGGCGACAATGCCGAGTGTGCCCAGCTGCCGGCGACCCGCATCACGCGGGGGGGCCCCCCGGAGCGCCTTCCCCGCGGACTGCGCGACCCCGCATGCAAATGGAAATGACCATCATCCCCGTCCTCTCCCCTAGGAGAGGCAGTAACTGTCCAACTCCATCCCGGGCCTCCCGCGCCGGGATCCCTCCTCCCCCTGCAGCTCCCCGCAGCCTCGGCCCCAGAAGGTGAAGTCGTGGGGGTGCGGGGGGCACGGTGGGAGCTGGGGGGGGGGGGGGCGGGGGGGGCCCAGAGGCTCGGCCAGGGGAGAAGCGCGCCTTCCCTCTCCGCCCCCACCCACCCCGCGCCGTGCGATCTGTTTGCGGAAACCTCGCACGCAAATATTGATTCAAGTCGCCCCAATGCGAAAGGCGCGATAAGGGGGTGGCGGGAAAGGGGGCGGGGAGCGCGCGCGCGCGCGCGCGCGGGGAGAAACAGACGCGAAACCCCGGAGGCCGCTCGGGTCCGTCGCGCCCGAGGGCGAGTGGCCGGCGGGGTGGGGGCGGGGTGGGGGGTCGCGCGCGCAGGCCCCCGGGGGTCGCGCCCCGCCGGGTGGCCCCTCCGCCGCGGCGAGGCGGCGTCCCCGGGGCCCCCCTCCGCCTTCCCGGGGAGCCGCGGCCCGCGCGGCGCCCGAGCGTCAGGCCGGGGCCCGGGGCCCGGGGGCGGCGGGGGCTGCAGCAGGCCGGCCGCGGGTCCGAGCCCCGCCCCCGCGGCTCCGGGAGCGGGCCGGGGGACCCCCGCCGGGGCGGCGCGGACCCGCGACCCTCGACCCCCGGCCCGCCCGCCGCCCGCCGCCTTACCGAGCCCCGCGGCCCCGCCGCGCCGCCGCGGCGTCGCTGCGCCCCGCTCGCCGCTCCGTGTCTGCCGGCCGCGGGCGCCGGGCCCGCCCGCTCCGCCGCGCGCTCCGCCGCGCCTAGCGCCGCGCCGCCCGGGGCCGCCGCGGGGGCTCGGCCGGGCGCCCCCCGCGCCAGCGCCGCATCGTCGCGCCTCGCCGCCGCGGCCGACTGGGCCTGGCGGGCCCCGCAGCAGCAGCAGCAGCAGCAGCAGCGCCGCCCGGGCCGCCCCCGCCGGCGCCGCCTCCGCCGCCCGCGCTCCGCCTCCGCCCGCGACCCGCGGCGCCCGCAGCGGGGAGAAGAGGCGCGCGCCCGCCCGCCGCGGGCACGAGCACGCGCGCGGAGGGCGGGAGCAGCGGGCGCAGCGCGCGCGCGGCCGGCGGGGCGGGGGCGCGCGCGGGCCTCGCCTGCCGTTGTCCCGGGAGCGCACGTGCGCTGCGTGGGGAGCGCGGGGCGCGGGGCGCGGGGCAGCCCCCGGGGCGCGCGCGCCGGGCCGCGGAGCAGCTGCCCGCTGGGCCTCGCGCTCGGGCGGACTTCGGCTCTCGGCCCTCCGCGTGGTGCCGCGGTGCAGAAAAATTGAGGATTTTTTTTTTTTTCTTTCCAAATCCTGCCGCCGCTGCAGGGACAGCGGGGGAAAAGACGGGCTCGGAGGCCGTGGCCGGGGGTCCTCTGGGCTCCCCGCCGACCCCACCCCCTGCCCTGCATCCCCACCCCCTGGTGACTGTCACCGCGCGCGCAGCGCCGGGAGAGTCAGCCCAGCCTCTCTCCCCACCGTGGGCCTTTGCCTCTGAAATCAGCTCGCCTCGGTTGCTCAGTGGCCCCCCTCGGCCTTCAGGTTCCTGCAGGTGCCTCCTTTCTGGAGTTTGGGACCGACCGGCAGATGTGAAGGGACGGGCAGGGGTGAGGAAGGACGGACGGACACGAAGGGTTGCAAAGGGAGCCACCTTCGGGGTGCGAAGTCGCACCCCACCCCTTCCTTCTGTTCAGCCTCCAGGGCTGCGCTGTGCTGGGGGCCTGTCGCAGTCACTCTGTAGTTTGCTATTTCCAACCCCCCCACCCCCCATAGGTACCTTTCACTCCCGACTCAATTCAGTGTCCGGGAGGGGACGGGGTTAACCTACATAAGCTAATTCAAACCTCCAACAGTGCGTCCCTTCAGGTCACTGCAGTGCCTGGGGTCCACTCAGCATCTGATATTTCAGTGGGAGCATCGGAGAGAAGTGGCATGACCTTGACCACACTTCCCCGCACTTCAAGGACAAGTCCGAGGCAGGATTTTACGACTTCCTGCAGAGAAAGTAGGGAGTGAGCGCTTGTACGACAATTCCACTCTCTCTCACCAGCCTCAGGATAACCAGTTTCTTCAAAGACCAGACTCTGAACGTTTCCTAGCAGAGAACAAGAGAGGGGATGGGGTAAAGGGAGGGGACAAAGGGACAGACCTGGGGTGGGGACATTTACAGGAGCCTGCTTCGAGGAAATGAGGTGATTGTGCTGGAAACTTAAGATCAAAAAAAGGTCAGGTGAGAACTTCCTAAGTGCTGGAGAAACAGCAGGCAAGCTTTTCCCAAGGTTTGACTGTCCTGAACTGCAAGAATGACATCCTGTACTCTCTTAAAGAGGACTTTATACAATGCTGGGGCTGACTCAGCAGCAGAGGGTCTGCCCTGCAAGCCCAATCAAAGCTGATGGTTTGATCCCCAGTACAATTCCATGAATCCAGTGCAATCCCTGGCAACACAAATGTTCGATATCTCGTGCACCACAACTCAAGCCCCACAAACCCAAAGCTTGGCCATTGTACCCTAAGATTCAGGCCAGGAATGTGGCTCAGTATAGAGTCACCTTCCTTGTATGAAGTTCTGGATATGCTCCCCCACCCTGCAAAAAAAAAAAAGATAAAAGGAAAAAAAATATGGCATTCAACTGCAGAGGTTGAATATGAGATGATTTCCACTCAGCAGGTGAAGAAAGTGAATAATAAAAGAGCTCGGATCCTATTTTTCCATCGACTGACCTACATACTTGACTTCAGAGCCTCAAAACATGTTGGTGACTTTCCCCCTGTTTGGATTATATCTGGTACAGAGAAAGAACAAATGGATTCTGCGTGTGTATTCCAAATGTCAGAGGTGTTTGAACAGAGCTCAAGGGTGCCCGTGCTCTTTCCCCCCCGTTCTGAGCCAGCACTCTCTGTCCTTGGAAAGAAGCATCCAAATTCCCCCATGAGTAAGTCGTCGTTCTTGCTAAGCCTGCAGAGAAACTCAAGGTTGGGATTTCCGGGCAACTCTCCGGCCTTATGTATGCACTTGATGTCTGTAATGAGTTAACCTCAGCCCTAATAACACTCTTAGTGATTCAGTAGCTCTGGCCCCCAATCGCCACGTTCCCTAGAAAAGAAAAAGCAAAGTGTCCCCTCTCTGCCACTGGCGCCAGCCTCATCAGCCTGGCCTCCTTTCCTGGCCTTGGCACTGTCAGCTTCCGGGCGGTGGCACCTGAGCTCACTGCTGGCATCTCTCCTGGGTTGTGCACTGCAGTGGCCTCCGGGCACAGAAGCAGCATCACCGTGCAGAGCAGCAGAGCCAGACAGGATGGCTGGCCGCACGGAGGTCTGCACCCTTCCTTGCCTAACCTTGAGCTTCAGGGAGCGCCTGGGAAGAGTTCTTAGGAGAGCGGCACTGCCCAGGTCCTCCCAACTGAACGCTCTGCAGCTGGCCTGAGAAAAGTGAGTTGCTAAAAGAGGCCCAGGTTGACATTTGACAATGTCTCATTGTTTGTCTCCTGGCATGGGGGCTAGCTCCATCTTGGGTCCCCAGAAAAGTGAGCAACTAGGAGTGATAGCACAGTGGGTAGGGCGTTTGCCTTGCATGTGGCCGACCCGGGTTCAATTCCCAGCATCCCATATGGTCCCCTGAGCACTGCCAGGAGTAATTCCTGAGTGCAGAGCCAGGAGTAACCCCTGTGCATCACTGGGTATGACCCAAAAAGAAAAAAAAAGTGGGCAACTAAGTAGAATTGTTTTATTGCAATGCCAGGGATCGAACTCAGAGCCTCACCACAGACAACATATGTACTCTTCCCCAAGCCACCTCCCTCATCTGACAGCAAAAGACAGATTGCAAAAAACTGGGTAGCATGTTTCAACTGCCCGTGGATGCCCATGGAGTAATCTCTCTAAACACCCAACCAGGACAAATACGAAGAGGACAACATGTCAAGAAGCATCTTGAGCCCTGTTCCCAGGAGATGGCAAATCTCTCCCTCCTCTTTTGGGTCCATTTTCTTCTTTAGCCTCTAGCAGGAGAATTTAGAACTTTTGCTTCTCCCGCAATCTTTTTTTTTCCCACCGACTTTAGCCTTAACACCATCTGTAGCTATACATTTGCTTTTGAATACATCAGCCGGATAGGAGCTCCCTGGCGGACTTCTCCTCTGGGTCTTCCTTTTGCAGAATTCTAAATGCTGACTCCTCCTAGCCTCTGACCTTGGGCCCTTCCCGTTCTCTTTGCTCCCATGCAGGGTGACCTCTCCTAGCCTTGGGCTTTAAATAGCCCGCTCCAAGGATGTATATCTTTAACCCTGACCTCTCTCCAGCAATTCATGCTCATATATCCAGCTGCCTACGTGACAGTTCCCCCTTGGATCCTCCAACCTCATGTGTTCCCAACAGAACTCTTGATATTTTTTTTTCTCCACAATAAAGACAAATCCAAAACATGCTTCCTTCCAGTCTTCCCCATCCCAGAACAAAACACGACTTTCACACACCTAATTTCAGCACCTAATTCTTCTAGCTTGCCCTTGGAGCCATACGGCGAATGCAAGTTCTTTCTTCCTTCCCAACCACTAATACCCACGTCTGCCCCTCGAATCTGTCTCGGGGTGACTAATGGTCTCCTTTCCCCTCCGTGGTCTAGTCTGAACTCAGCAGCCAGGGGTTAGCGTTGAAAGTGTTAGTGAGATAACATAATTCCTTCTGCTCAGAACTCTGCTGGGCTCTGTGCTGGGACGCACACTACCGCAGAATCCATGTCATTGGATTCACAACGCCATCAAATCCACGCCCTTTCTCAAGCCTTGCCGTGACTTTCAACCCGACTCGCCTCCCCAACTCTTGGACTTCTCTCTCTCTGTGTCATTTCCCCTGCCCTTCATTGTGTTGTAGCCATGCACTAGAGTTCTCACACCCAGTTGCAGTCCTGCGGATTACTTGGCAGGGCTGCCAATTGTGCAGGCATGTGGGAAGGTGCTGGGGACTGAACTTGCAGACTCCGAGACACCAGGCAGACACTGTCCCAGAAGCACATCCCTAGGCCCTTACCTCTTAACATTCACTCTGCTCCAGCGTTGACACGAGCCTCCCACTCTTCTCCAAACCCACAGGTCACTTCTTTTCCTCACTGCTAGGAGCCTAAGCCCCTGGACATGCCAAACATGCATCCACCACCCCTGAGTGACACTTCTTGTGAAACATCAAGAGGCATTTCTTCCTGCCTTTCCAGTTAAGCTTCTCAAGTGCTATCTAAAATAGTTCTGCCTCTGCCCCTTACTCGGAGTTTTTGTTTGTTTGAGGGCCATAACTGGCAGTGCTCAGGGATTATTTCCAGTATGTTACTCAGGGACCAGTCTTGGCAGTGCTGGGAAATCACACATGAAATCACACATGCCAGGGGTCAAACCCAGCCTGCCACATGCAAAGCAATAACAATCCCTTTCCTTTTTCTTTTTTCGTAAGCGTCAGGGATCAAACCCAGGTCTTCACACATGTAAGGTAAGTTCTCCTCCACAGAGTCACAGCCGGCCCCTTCTGGTTTTCTTAAATAGCACTTAATCATGAAGTGATACAATCGTGTTGGTTATGGCCCTCTCATGTGCTCCATGAAGTCAGGGACTTCATTTGTTCACTATTATGTCCTTGTTGACAAATGAATGCATAAATGGAGGACATGGAATCTATACGCCCACCTAGTTTCCACTGTTGCCACAGAAGTACCTGACACTTAGTGCCCAACAGACAATGGCTAATTATAAGATTATGTAACTTACATAATTGACTAAAAATCACATTAAAAAGGCATCCTGAAAAATCTAGGAAAATATCAAGATTCAGCAGAGAAAAGTCCACCTTGAAGGTGCAATTTAATGTCTATGCAGCAACATCATAGGTTAATCTCATGACTAGATTTTGATAGGTGGAATAAAAGGCACAGAAAACTGAAGCCAAAGTACCTTCTCACCCCCAACTGAAGCAACCCCCAAGATGAAAAGAAATATGATAATATCTGGAAAATGACAACTTTCCCTTTCATTTTTTTTTAACTTGCACTATAATGGAACCTTGAAGAATTAATACTTGAAGAGTTTACATCTCTTTGTTTCCATCTGTGAAATGGGCCTGTTCAGTGGTCAAGGAGATGGTTTAAAAAGCTGAAGGTCAGGTTGCATGTGGGAGACCTGTCTTGATCTGCATCACTGCAAAGACCTCCAAGCACTACCAGAAGCCACTCCAAAGCACCAAACCAGAAATAGGCCTTGAGCATCAATTCTTGTGACTCCAAAGCAATGCAACACCAAAAAATAGGTCTCCTAACTTGCTTCTCTAGTTAGGTATCATAAAAGTAGGATTGTTTAATGATTTGGGGCATATACAGTCTTCAAGACATGACACAGTGTCAGGGTTTGAACCCAGGACTCCTACATGCAGAGTATATATACCCCCAACCCTTTGAACTATCTTCCAGACCCCCGTAGTTTCATTATTATGAAAACAAAACTTTGGAAGGAAGGAAATTTGGAAATTAAGAGTGATGATTGTGCTTCTCAATCTTTCTTGTCTTGAAAGGGAGGGGGTGAAATCTCACTTTGAAATATAATTAAAGACAACAAAAATGACTCAACATTTCAGATATGATCAGTAGCAAAACAACTTATATACAGTGGCTCAAATATATCACAGCATCGTGAACAAGACAGATTCCATTTCCCAGTCAGATGCAAGCAAAGATTAAGGAGTTGGAAAGAATCTCCTTGAAACGTAGGTTTTTGTCTAAAGCATTCATTCTCCCTCTTATCAAGCAAGATTGTGTGGAGAGTCGTAAAAGAATTAAGAGACAACGATGCCATAATCACATTCATTTCTCTAGATGGGCTCCTTATGGGGGGGGGATTAAAATATCTGGAAGGGGGAATCAGATCTCCCAAGAAAAAATTCTGCAAAGGATATTTCCCTAGCAAGCAGGTTGCTTTTCTTCAATTGTGTGTTGAACCGAGTTGACTTGGAGGAAGCTGCATCTCCCACTGGTGACTCTGACAGTGCTGAGCTGTGGCTACTCCTATGGGAACACACACACACACGCACACACACACACACACACACACACACACTCACTCACTTTCACTCTCTCACTCCCTCAGTCACACATCTTACTGTAAACATATGGAGTGTTCTGCTCTCCGGCCATAGCGCTGCCTGAATCAGCACCCGACTCGGATACTTGGGGATGCTTCCAACCCCAAAGCCTTTTATTAGATCTAAAGAACAGAAACCAGTGTTGAGGAAGTGCATGGGAAAGTGACTTGGGAAAGCTGGAGATCAAAGAGAGGTCATTCCACAGCCGGCCTGCCGCTTTCCCAGGATGCTCTCTGCAGTTCCCCTCCCACGATTGTGTCCTTTGTGGCTTCGTTTCCAGAACTTAATGCTTCTCAGAAAGTCTGAAACATCTGTGTTCTCCTGCTCTATTGAAAATACACGCGGCTGAGACTGTACCTAGGTTTCTAAACCATACGGCAGGAGAGGGACGCCCAGTTTCCCAGGCAACTTGGGAATCGTCACACGTGATTCAATGTGGCATTTAATTCTTTAAAAAAAAAATTTTTTTAATTACTTGCACTTGGCTTCAGGAGTGATTTTTGTATTTGACTTTAAGTCTGTATGCTCCCTGGATACAGCAGGGGTAAAGGGTCATTACATATCAGACAGAATAATAAAACTATCCTCTCAAAATATCATTCCCCTGCTCCCCACTCAATTCTTTTTCTCTTATGTATTTCATGCTGAAAGCAAACATTATTCCTTCGAGTGATATCAAAGGCCAGTCTCAAAGCAGAGCTGATAACAGACTCAAACTTACTGTCCAGGCCTTCTTTCCTGGGTCATGATCTAGTTTTAAAAGTATTTCCCTTCAGTTCATGATGGATTTTAACAACAACAATCAGAAGAAAGAAAGAAAGAAAGAAAGAAAGAAAGAAAGAAAGAAGCCAGCAACTGCAAACATCTGATGGCAGCTACACTTAAAGAGGCCAACTTCAAACCAGGCTGGTGAGAATGAGCACTGAGATAATGCAGAGTGTGGCTGTGCTTTGAGGCTCTCCTTTCTGTAAGAGGCCCAGGCTTCATTCACAAGCGAGAGACACTAGGAGCTTTGACAGAAGCTGCTGCACTGATTCTAATTAAAATTCAACCCCCAGTTGATCTTTATTATGGCACCCTTAAAAGTTATGTTCATGACAAGGTCATGCAAAACTGGACAATAGAATCATTTAAGAATACTGGCATGGGGGGTGGGGCAGGAGTGATAGTACAGCTGGTAGGGTGTTTGCATGCGGCTGACCTGGATTCGATCCCTGGCGTCCCATATGGTCCTCAGAGCACCGCCAGGAGTAATTCCTGAGTGCAGAGCCAGGACTTAACCCCTGAGCATTGCTGGGTGTGACCCAAAATGCAGGGAGGAAAAAAAAAAAAAGAATACTGGTGTGGGGGCCGGAAGTGATAGTGCAATGGGGAGGGCACTTGCCTTGCATGTAGTCGATCTGAGTTCAATCCCTCGTATCCCATATGGTCCCCTGAACAATGCCAGGAGTAATTCCTGAGTTCAGAGCCAGAAATAACCCCTGAGTATCACCAGAAATGACCCCAAAAGCCAATAAATAAATAAATAAATAAATAAAGCAATCCTAAGACACTTTGAACTCTTTATCATTAAAAAAAAAAAGAATACTGGTGTGTGTGTGTGTGTGTGTGTGTGTGTATTTGTGTGGAGAGAGAGAGAGAGAGGGAGAGAGAGAGAGAGTCTGCCATAGAGACAGGCTGCCTGCAGGGGCAGGGGGAGGGAAACTGGAATCATTGGTCATGGGACATGTGCACTGTTGAAGAGATGGGTATTGAAACATTATATGATTGAAATCCAATCGTGAACAACTTTATAACTTTATCTCATGGTGACTCAATTTAAAAAATTGTTTTAAGCATACTGCTGGAGAGATAGTACAATAGGTCACTGTCACTGTCACTGTCCTCCCATTCGTCAGTTTGCTCAAGCGGGCACCAGTAATGCCTCCATTGTGAAACTTGTTGTTACTGTGTTTGGCATATCAAATACGCCATGGGGAGCTTGCCAGGCTCGGCCGTGCAGGTGGAACACTCTCGGTAGCTTGCCGGGCTCTCCGAGAGGGACAGAAAAATCAAACCAGGGTCAGCCGCGTGCAAGGCAAATGCCCTACCCTCTGTGCTATCGCTCTTGCATGCAGCCGACCCACATTCAATCCCCAGCATCCCACATGGTTCCCTGAGCCCACCAGGAGTGACTCCTGAGTGCAGAGCCAGGAGTAAGCCCTGAGCATTGCTGGGCGTGGCCCCAACCTAGCAAAACAAATTAAAAAACAAGCAAACAAAGAATACTGTTGGGCCGGAGAGGTAGGACAGTGGGTAAGGCGCTTGCTCTGTAGATTCTATTCCTGCATCCCATGTCATCCCTTAAGCCTGCCAGAAGTGATCCTTGAGCACAGAGCCAGGAGAAACTCTGAGCACCTCTTGGTGTGCCTAATCCCGCCTCCAAGAAAGAATAGGGGACTGGGATTGGGCGGGCGTGTTTGGAGGCTCTAGTGGGGGGACATAGCTACTAGTGCACCCTCAACCCAAGAATGGTTCTTCTCAACTCAACTGAGCATGCAGGTTCGAGAGTGATACACATGGGGCAGTAATGCAGAAGGGGGCAACCTCCTGGCCAACCAGACCAGTCGAATCAACACTGACGATGAACGGGGGTGACGTAGCCAGAACACCTCACACGCAAAATAGGAGGTTGGGGAGGTGGCTCAAAAGACTTGAGTGCATTCTCTTTCGAGTTTTTTTGTTTGTTCTCAGGCCACTTCTGGCAGGGCTCAGGAAGTACCCCAGTTTCTGTGTTCAGGAGTGATCCCTCAGCAGTGCTCAGGGGATGAAAGCTGGGTTGACCTCGTGAAATCCCATAGCATCTTTCTGGCCATGAGAGCATGCTTTCATGATTGGAGCCCTGGCAATACAGGATCCCCTGAGCACTGAGCTGGGAATAGCCCCTAGCACGGCTGGAGTGACCCAGACACCAGGCAACAGGCAACAGAGAAACCAGGAGGCACACATGGAGGAGAAAGACCCCCAGCCAGCTACGCTACCACCATCACCACCACCCTCTGCTCTGGTGCGAGGACCCCTGGAATGACATCTCTTCTGCTGCCTCCTCCCGCTGGACCTGGGATGGCAGTGCCACACTCTTCCCCAACCTCTAAGGCAACAGCCTCAAGACCAAATCCGTGTCACCTCCTGGGATGCAGCTAAGCTCTGTGTGATGGGTGAGTCAAAGCACCGTCACGCACAGCAGCTCAGCCTGGGTGTGCGAGGAGCAAGTAAGCCTCAGGCCGAGAGCACTGGGGGCCTGGTGCTGTCAGTGGCCAAGGGCACGCGCCTGGCGAGTGTGAGGCCCTGAGTTTGCTCCCCGCTGCAGCCCTTGTGATCCAGGAACACTGCTGCTCTTCAGTACCTGTGACCCCTCCCCATAATGCTCCACCCTCAGGGAACACATGACTAAGAACCACAGCCCAGGGGTATGGCTCTGAAGAGCACTGGCTTATGCAGGACTACCCACTTCCCAAAACAGCTTGTGCCCCCCAGGAGCAACCAAGCCTTGTGTGACCACCCCCCTCACACACACACACACACACACACATACACCCCTTGTCATTACAGCAGCAAGAACATCAAAAGGTATGGGAGGGGAAGAGGGTTGGGAGGAAGAGCCATTTTCCTCCATCTCAGCCCACTGCATCATTTTTAGCCTTACTCCCATCCTGGCTTGCACGTATACCTCCCACAAATCCTCTGATGCCATGTGCGGGGAGAAACCAGCTCTTCCAGATCACCTTGGTACGACAATGGTATCCTTTTATTAAGGAAAAACACAGTCAGCCATCATATTTTCCATGAGCAGATCAGGAAATTTGGGCCCTTTTTTCTGGGGCTAGAGCGATAGCACAGCGGTAGGGCGTTTGCCTTGCACGCAGCCAGCATGGCCGACCCGAGTTCGATTCCTCCGCCCCTCTCGGAGAGCCCGGCAAGCTACCGAGGGTATCTCGCCCGCATGGCAGAGCCTGGCAAGTTACCCGTGACGAATTTGATATGCCAGACACAGTAACAACAAAGTCTCCAATGGAGACGTTACTGGGCCCGTTCGAGCAAATCGACGATCAACGGGAGGGCCTCTACTTTACTTTACTTTACTTTTCTGGGGAAGGGCGTCAGGTCACACCCAGTGCTACTCAGACCTGTTCCTTGCTCTGTACTCAGGAGTGAACCTGGTGGTCCTTGCGGGACCCTCTGTAGTGCCACAGATCAAACCAGGGTCAGCTGCATGCAAGGCAAGTGTCTTAACCCCTCTCTCCAATCCTGGGTCTTTTTCCCGAGAGAAAGGTGACCCGCGGGAGAAGCATCACACAGAAGCACCTTTCATTACTAAACTCTGCTTTGAATGGTACCGATCTGCAAACTCGGCAGGGAGAAGGGCACGGAGAAAGTCCATTCCATATCTCAGTGCCAGGAGTTGAAGAGTAAGAACACCAGCCAAGGCTAACCTCCCGGTACACAGACATCAAACAGCTGTGTAAACACTGGACAGATGCATACATTAGCTCCAAAAGTAAATAAAGTTTTGACATTAGGTGCAAGTCCTGCCGCTCCTGTGATTTTTCTCTGCTACGGCTCAGGAGGGAAGGAGGTACCTGAGGTGAAACAGATTGACTTTTTCGGTTGGGGCTGATGTCAGCAGGAAGGAACAGAAAGGTCACATCTGGCCAGAGGAACAAAGACGAGATGGTGGCCTTAGAGGCCGTGAAGGAAGGACCTTGTCTTCTCTGCCCTGACTCTGAAAGACCCCACTAAGCTTGTAGGGATTTGGAATCAGTCACCCAGCCCAAAGGTTACATTTCCCTGGGAGCCAGCAACAGTGGGAGCCTGCAGGGGTGATTTGAGAGATGGAACAAGAAGGGTCCTACCCAGGGGGCAGCTTGACATTCTACCTGGGCCCAGGGAGAATTACAAGCAGCTTCTGCCTTAGCAGGCACTCCCTGGTCACTGGCCACCATGGAAACTTCTCATGACTTCACGATGGAGAAACAGGAGAGGCGACTGGGCTCTGCTCAGCTTGGATTCCTACACTCGACACCTGGAATAGAGGGGGCATGAATGATTGATGAATTACTAACCTGCTTGGGAATCGCTCCGTACTGCAGGAGGCAAAGGGAGTCTGTCTTTTTGTGTTCACAATTTCTGTTAAGTGAAAATGCTATTCGTCTTCAGGCAGGAAGAATGATGTGTTGTGTCCCGTATTGCAAAAATAGGAAAATGTTTCCAAAACTCAAACAATTCCAGGTCCTTGTTTCAAAAAATGAAAGAAAAAGAATAAATGACCCGTGAAATGAGAAAAATCCATAATCCTACAATTCAGACTATGGCTGTTAATATTTTGGTACATGCTGACAACTTATCTTTAAAAATTAAGCGCTAAAACTATATAATATACAATTGGGTGGGGGATTGAGTTCACACCCAGTGGTGCTCCGTGTTTACTCCAGCTCTGCACTCAGGGATGACTCCTGATGGAGTTCAGGGGACTCTGTGAGGTTCTGGGGATCGAACCCAAGACCTGGCTCTTGCAAAGCAAGCACTGTCCCCGCTAGTCCATGTTTCCAGTAATTGACAATATCAGACACCAGTGAGAGTCTAAGGTCTTTACTCAGTATCTAGGTAGTACTGAGAATTCCTAGCTCAGCTTCCGCACTTTGACCTGAAGATTTTGTTTAGTTAAAAAGTGCCTAGGAGACTTGTGACCAAAATCTCCAGGCTCGCACAGTCAAGAATGGGTGACCTCCCCCATCTCCCTGTGCTTCCGGTAGCCTGGCAGTAACTCCCATGGACTGCTTCGGGTGTCATATAGCTCATTAATGGCCATGGTCCAGATATTCACAAATAAATTTCTCAGAAGAGAGCAACATGAGAGGAACATGTTGCAGAAATGCCTCTAGACCTCAAAGTCAACATCCAGTTAAAAAAAAATTAACTTTAGCCATATCAACATATTTAAAATTTTAGAATTCCTGGAGCATGCAGCCATATTTGCAGCCAAGCAAGTCTCAACCTTTAGCAACATGTTAGTAATCTCTTATACAAGGACTTAATGGCTTCAGGATGAATGAAATATAACAATCTTCACAGACTTTCCTGTAAGGAAACTTTTTTTGCATAATTTTTAGTGGATTATTCATAACAAGGGCTGGAGCGATAGCATAGCAGCAGGGCGTTTGCCTTGCATGCAGCCAACATGGCCGACCCGAGTTCGATTCCTCTGCCCCTCTCGGAGAGCCCGGCAAGCTACTGAGAGTATCTCGCCCGCACGGCAGAGCCTGGCAAGCTCCCCGTGATGTATTCGATATGCCAAACACAGTAACAACAAAGTCTCCAATGGAGATGTTACTGGGCCCGCTCGAGAAAATCGATAAAACAACGGGAGGACAGTGATATATACAGTGATATATTCATAACAAGTCATACAAAATAAATTATTTAGGTACTGTTTGGGGGCAACCTTTGGGGGTCAGGGTGGAAATATTCAAAATATGGTGGTGGGAAGATGTAATGGTGATGAAACTAGTTTTGGAATATTAAATGTAATCAAATATTGTGAACTACTTTATAAAAATAAAATTTAAATTTAAAAAAGTGCCCAGGAGACACAGTGCTCAGACTATCTGTAGCATTTTCCATTTTCCTTGAGAAGTTCTAAGTTGGTCTCAAAGGCTAGTTCTGTGCTCAGGGCTCAGTCTGGGCCTGGGCTGATGAGACCATGGAAATTTAAAAGCTCATATGTGTCCCAGTGGAACTCTTTGTTTTGTTGAGGGCCACTCCCAGTTGAGTGCTCAGGGGACTATACAGGATCAGAGAGCAAACCTGGAATTCTAACATGCAAAGCATGGTTAGAAGCATCCTTTCCTTAGGGGCTAATATGCAGAGGCAGTTGGAAACACCGTGAATGTCTGGTACTAATGACTATCTAATTTTAGTTTATTACAGGAAACACATTCCATCTTAGTTTATTCCCTCAGTACCTGGTCCAGATACTCATCGATGTTAGTCTGATGATTCTTAAATTCGTATTTATAGAAACAAATATAAAACATATTTGCCATTTCATCTATCTTCATCACTACGTAGTCACTGAATAAATCCACGGAGATATCAATTTGTATTTCCCTTCCAAGCAACAGGGCTGGAGCGATAGCACAGCGGGTAGGGCGTTCGCCTTACAAGCAGCCAACATGGTCGACCCGAGTTCGAGTCCTCCGCCCCTCTCGGAGAGCCCGGCAAGCTACCGAGAGTATTCGATATGCCAGACACAGTAACAACAAAGTCTCCAATGGAGACGTTACTGGGCCCGCTCGAGCAAATCGACAATCAACGGGAGGGCCTTTACCTTTACCTTTACCTTCCAAGCAACAGAACTGTCATTGATGGTACCCAAAATTCAGATTGGATGTACGCTAAGCCCCAAAGAGGTGATCGAGTTCTTCAGATGCACAAACTGGGACTGTCTTCATCCTGCCATGAGAGTCTCTGAGATGTGTTATGAAAGTGCACTGTTTATTCCGCAAAAGGCTGGGCCTAAGGAGAAGTGGGGGGGTTCTGTTTCTATGCAACTGTGTATGTGTGACAGGGAGCGAGAGAGAGGGAGAGGGAGAGAGTGCCGTGTGTGTTCCTTCTCTGTAAGAATATAAGAAGGGGTTCCCATCTGCAGAGATGCTGTTATCTGTTCCTTGCCTAAAAAGTGCTAACTAGAGAATACATTAAGGTACCCAACCAGCTTACACTCAACCCAGGTTTAATCCCTGGCACCACATGTTCCTCTGGGCATTGCAGGGTGTAGCCAATGTGGGTAGCCCATGGAACCCCCTGCAACTCTGCAACCCCAAGTCCTTGCTTTCAACAGCTGCCCTACTGGCCAAAATCATGGCAGTACCACCCCCCAAACCCCCCCATACACACCCAAAAATAAATGCTAACTTTTACTATTACTAAAGTTGTTACCCCCAGAGACTCATAGACACCCCTGGGAAAATAGCTGGATACCTCCGTTCCCCTCCCCTCAAACGCACACACCCATCCCTCAATCCCCACACCCCACGCACATCTCAAATCTGACTCCTGAGGACAGTAATCTTCCAGTCTGACAAAAATCTCCAGCCTGACAAAGGCCCACAAATGAATTCGTATGCAGTGAGTGTTCAGAGAATCTCTGGGAACATTACTGACTCCACGCTCCCCGTAGAGTGGTCACAATCTCCCTCAACTGGTCAGAAAGGAAGAGCCACTTGGACTGGAGAGGCTTCTTTTCTGCTTTTCTGGATGACTCTCAGGAAAGAGAAGCCAATCGGGGAAGCTGAACAAGCAGGAGAAAGGAGAGAATGGAGAGAGAGAGAGAGAGAGAGAGAGAGAGAGAGAGAGAGAGAGAGAGAGATCATAACCATAACCACCCACTCCCGCAGATCTGGCACTTGGCAGCTTGAGCAGTTAATAACCAGCTCCTTGAGTCGGAAGCTGTCGCTGGTCCCAGGAGACCTTCATTGTTCTCACCCCCACGGAGCGCACCTTCCCTCCCGAAAAGGCGCTGGGTAGACCTACGGTTCTGTTTCGAAAGGCAAGACAGTATGTTTCAAAGGGATCACCAAGGCATTGGAAAACAGTAGTGGGGGGACAAAACTGTGCGTGCAGGTGGCCCGCAGGCTGAAGCCAGTCCTCCCCTGTTCTCTCCTGCCATGTGTGTGCTCATTCGTGGGTTTCACATGTGGCGTGTCCTGCTTCCCTTCCCCTGGCAAAGGAGAGAGGACCACGTCACACCGCTGGGAGACCCACAGGAAAGGCAACAGATGAAGAAGGGCTTTGACAGAGAGGGGGAGGAATGCCAAAATAAAGATAGTGTGCAGATTACAGAGAGACGAGGCTTGCAGGTCAGCCAAAGATGCTTGAAGAGGCCACGGCATTGAGCAAGAGAACAAAAAAATGGAAGCCAGAGAACAGAGCCAAAGGACAGAGCCAAAGGACAGAAGACCCGGGGTCCCCCAGGGAAGCAGTCCCGAGCAAGGACTCATGGACAAGTCTGTCTCCAGGTGTCTCTCGGAGAGAGCTGGCAACGAAGGACAGAGGAGAGCTTGCAAAAAATAGGTGCAAATTCTTAGATCTGTAGCCACTCAGAGATTCTGCCCTTCAAGTTTTATCAAGAAGCAAGCAAACACAAGCATTGACAGATCTCAAATCTTCTGCCTGTTGCTAATCTGTGAACTTGGATTTACACTAGAGTATTTAGTCCTTGCAATAACAAGATCAAGGAGTTTGAACCTTTCCTGATTTGCAGCCCAGAGAACTGAGTCAGAAGTGAAATAATTTGCTTCAGCTCAGGGGAAGAACCACCCGCACTGCTTTGTTATGGGCCGATTAATTTTTTGAGGGTGAAGGGTGGGGCTTGGACCACTCCTGGCAGTCAGTGCTCAGGGGCTACTTCCTTACTCAGTGCTTAGGGATTGCTCCTGGCAGTGCTTGGGGTGGGGGCAGGGGTGGTGGGAGGGTCCATGCAGTGCAGGGGGTCCAAGCAGGGTTGGCCACGTGCAAGCCAAGTGCTTTAACCCTGTTACTATCTCTGTATCCCAGCACTACAGTTTGAAGGTGAATTCTTGCCCTTTAGACCTTTCAAATTAGACAGTTAAACATGCAAGTTCCCCCACACCCCAGATATTCTGATTCAGGGCTTGTGGGGTAGAACTTGGGAATGTGCATTTTAACATATACCTCAGGAGGTGTTTTTGAGACCTATCAAAGAAACACACCAGAATCAAAAGTGGGGGTGGGAGGGTGAGAAGTGAGAGAAGGGGGCTTCCATGGAGGAGGGTTGAAATGGCGCCGTTACAGTGGTGGTTGGGGATAGGGGCTCCTACACTCAGAGACATTCCACTCTACCCTGAAATCCTATAATATGATAAACCAGTGATAAATCCATTTTAAAGTCTTCCTGAAAAAAAAAAAAGAAAGAAATCCATACCCAAAACCACACAAAATTCTACCCTCTCCATTCACAAAGACAAGAGACAAACATGGAAAAAAAACAAGGGTGGTGGCCATCAATTTTAGGGGAGAAAAGGTGCCTCCGATAATCTATGATTTTCTGATCATCGACTTATTTTTCTTTCCAAACATACATTTCCTGTCACTTGGAAAAAGCCCGGAGTAACAGATCTGGTGACCGGAAGGCTCGGGTTTCCTCACGAGTTGGTTCCTGCGGCCCCTTCACTGTGCAGTCGGGTTCAGGCCAGGGCAGACTCTCACCTCCTCCTCCTCTCAGGCCCTGGGACCTACTCAGTCACCAGGGTAGGAACTTGGGGATCCTTGTAGTCACATGTTTGAGTCCCAGTTCACTGGCTCCCAGCAGAGGAGAAAGAGAACAAGGACTTCGCCTTCCAGCTATTTCCAAACACAACAACTTTTCAACAAAGGGACTGATGCTTAAAATGACTCTCCAAACCCAACCGGATAAAATCCCTGCCAGGTCCTTCCACATGTGGGTCAGGCACACACAGTTCGGTTCCACTCCTGCAGCTCCTGCCTGGGCCTTCTTATGGCTCTGTCCTTGCCCCCCCACGGTCCTCCCTTTGCCTCTGATCACTTGCTTTTTTTACCTCAGTTTCCTTAGAGAGCTCGGGGGACAGAACTGCAGCGAGACAGGCGGACTCTGTGGCTTGTTTCCTGGCAGTTTTTGTTTCTCCAGATGAGAAGAGCAAAAGGGCCGTCCCAGGAACTCATCATCTGCATCAGCTGGAAAGGCTCCGGAGGATTTGTTTGTGTCTCCTTACAGCTTCCCAAGTGGTCTCTCCCCACCGTTTCGCTGCGCGTCCGTTCCAGGGCGTCTGTGAGCGCCTTTGTGGCCTCAACTGCAGGCCTCGGGCCAAGGCAAAAACGGATTCTTTTCATCTATTCAAGTGTGATCTGGGCCAGACAAGCCTGCTCCACAGGCCGGAGGCACAGAAAAGTCTTCTGTACTCAGCTCTCAGCTCCCCACCGGCCAGCTAGCTAGCGGGGGCCGGGCCCTTGGCAGGGTGGGAGCGGGGATGGGGCCATTTGGCAGAACGGGCAATGCTGTGTGCTGGACCCTCTTGTCTTCGCCTAGATGGGGATCTGGTTGGAAAGAGTGGTGGTGTCTCCCGTTCCAAGCACTTCCCCTAAGTGCACACCTCGTTTTGGGACCAGGATGATGACTCAGAGGCTGGAACGCTTGCTCTGCATGACGGAGCTCCATGTTTGATCCCTGGCACTGCATGGTCCCCCAGGGCACTGCCAGGAGCAGCACAAATAAAACTGTAAAATTTAACTAAGTATTTAAAAAATCATTATTGTTATTATTGTTATTTTGGATTTGGGGGCCACAGCTAACTGTGTTCTGGGTTTACTCCTGGTTCTGTTCCCAGGAATAGTGGGGGGACCATTTGGGGTGCTTAGGGATTGAACCCAGGTCAGCAGCCTGCAAGACAAGCGGCCTTCAGTCCAAGCTTTAAGGCACTGCTTTTTTAACCTCTCAAAGTAGGTCCCCCCCCCCCCCCACCCACCCATTGCTGTTGTTTCTTGTGGTATCAGGGACTGAATCTATGTTCTCACACATGTAAGGTATGTTCTCTGTCTCTGAACCAAGGCCTACCTTGCAGGGTTTGGGGGATGTTTTTTGTTTTCTTTTGTTTTGAGAAGACAACTCCATTGAAAGAGCACCACAGTTGCTATGTATCAAGTTAAAGGCCAAGTTAATTAATATAAAAATAATGAGTATGCTGGCATGTGAGTTTCTTCCTGAGTTTTCTTACCTGTCCTCGTACACAGAGGATTCGGGGCTTGAGGCACAATGACAGATAAGGGCACAGGGAGAAAAGAAAGACTGTGCCATCTAAGGAGACTGTTTTTGTGTGTCAGCTTACTAAAAATAATGCTTTTTCTCTGCAACCTTTTGAAAACCACACCTCACGCCAACAATATGGAAAGGCAACTGACCAAACGGGAGAAAACATTTGCAAAGCATATATCTTGAGAGATTAATATCCAAAACACATGAAGTATTCACACAATTCAAGAGCCATAAAAAACAATCCAATTAAAAAGCAGGCAGATATGGGGCTGAGGATTTAGCTCAGTGGTGAAGTACTTTGCCTTGCAGGCTTGAAACTCTAGGTTCCCATTCCTGCAACACACACACACACACACACACACACAACCACACCCTCACACCCCAAAACAAAACAGGAAGCTCATCTGAGTAGACATTTTTCCAAAGACTGTGGATGAGTGAGTGTTGCTTAGAGGTTTATACTTTGGATAGAAGGATACTGACCATCTCTAGTCATCGGGAAACTGAAAACCAAAATCACAATGACATCTTACCTCTTTTCAGTGACTACTAAAAATATAGGAGGACCATACAGTGGCCAATATAAATCTGAAAAAGTGCTCATTATCACTCATGATTAGGAAAATGCAATCCAAAGCAGCAAAAAGATATCCTCTCATGCCAGTGAGACTAGCAAATAACAAAAAATCTGGAAACAGTGTTGGCGGGGGTTTGGCGAGAAAGAATCCCTCATCCATATCCACAGTTGGTGGGAATTGTCTGTTCAGTCTCTGTAGAAAGCAGTATGAAGACATCTCAAAAAAAAAATTAGGACTAGAACTCCCACAGGACTTCTTGACATCTATGTCCCAAACACAAAAACATTAATTCAAGAGGAGTTATGCACTCTATGTTCACCAGAGAGCTTAGTACAATAGACAGGATGTGAAAACAAGCCAAATGCCCCAGTAGGGGTAAATGGATCAAAAGTTGTGATATAGCTACACAATGGAATACTATGATACTCCGAGAAAGGACAGAATCATGCAATTTTTTATAACATGGATGAACTAGAGGATTCCATGCTGAGTGAAGTCAGTCAGAAGGAAAGGGGTATATGAAGATACATAGAAAGGGAGCAACAAAGACCCCAAGATAAGAGAACTGAAGACTTGGTCCACAGAAATGAGATTTGGGGATGGGAAGATGGTAGTTGAAAGGGAGGGACATCTGGAACTTAGGAGAAAAGCAGGAACTCTGATAATGAATGTGGTGTTGAAATAATGTTTGCATGAAACCATCATTAACCGTATTGTAAATCAAGAAGTGATTTTATTGATAGCACCTTGATAATGAAATTTTAAAGATGTCTGTTGTTGAAAAGATACACAACAAAGATACACTGGTCAGCAGCAATGCGGAGAAGAGGAAGCCCTGTGCACTGAGGGTGCAGTATCTAGGGCCAGGGGAGTTGGTTTAAGGGGCCTGGGTGCACATTTACATGTGGGAACTTGGGGGTCGATCCCCAGCACTCTGTGGCCTTCTGAGGACTGCAAGGAACAACGCTGAGCACCACTGAATGTGGCCCGAGGAAAAATAAATAAAAATTAAACAGCAGGTAAGGTGCTGGCCTTGTACCTTGCTGATCCAGGTTCAATCCTCAGCACCCCATATGGTCCCCTCAGTCCCGCCAGGAGTGATCTATGAGCACAGAGTCAGGAGTAAGCCCCGTAGCATCCATAAATAGTAGAATTACACAAGAATTGTGCTTCTGGGTATTTATCTGAAGGAAATGAAACCAATCATTTGAAAAGTGATTATAAAATTCAAGATTTAGAAGCAACCAAAGTGTTGCTTTGCGTGACAAGAAGAATGGGTGGAATAAAAGTGGCCTCTGTGTGCATGTATGATTTCTAGTTGTCTATATGATTTCTTGTTGTTTCTGTATGATTTCTAGAAGCTGATGATTTCTAGTTGCTGATGATTATATCATGGAATATTATTAGAAACAGAGCTTGCCATTTGTGCAACATGGATGGACCTTGAGGGCACTATAGTAAGTGAAATAAGCTAAAGAAAGACAAATATTGTGTGATCTCTCATGTGGAATCTGAAAACAAACAAAACAAGAACAGCTTGGCGATCACCAGAAGCAGAAGAAAGGGTTAAATGGACAAAGCCCCAGCTTGAAGACAGCTGTCTCAGGGATGCGAAGTCAACATGGACCATCGCTAGTAATAATGTATTGTTTGTATGTAACTTGTTTAGAGTAATCTATAGGTTTCCACCATAAAAAGGAAAATGTGCATAGTTACTCAAAGTGATGCATTTTAACAGACTGGTCGCAATAATTTTGCAATATATACAATTATTAATTTATCCTCATATGCCTGAAATTTGCATATTGTTATGTGTCAATTGTATCCAAACAAGAAAGAAAACTGCACAACTTTCTAAAGATATGCAAAACAAGGCAGTCACCTATTATATTTCTTATTTGGCACTGTTCTAAATGTATCTTATTAGAATAAATTTAAGAATTACAGGGTTGGGTATGTGACTTATTGGTAGTGCATAATGCACATGTATGATAACCCACATTAAATCCTCAGCACAGAAAAATACATAAATACATATATATATGCTATGTAAATACATACATATATATATATCAGTATATGAGCAAAGGGCCAGAAACATTATCATTTTGGTCATACATAGCTTTGAAAACTGGAAAGGTAAAGGCCCTCCCGTTGATCGTCGATTTGCTCGAGCGGGCCCAGTAACGTCTCCATTGGAGACTTTGTTGTTACTGTGTCTGGCATATCGAATACTCTCGGTAGCTTGCCGGGCTCTCCGAGAGGGGCGGAGGAATCCAACTCGGGTCGGCCATGTTGGCCGTTTGTAAGGCGAACGCCCTACCCGCTGTGCTAAAAACTGGAAAACTGTTAGAAATAATATAAAATTTCATTAAGATGGTAGGCAATTGGATAAAGACATACACTCAGAATCTTTCTTATATTCCCAAAATAGCCAGTTAGAAAATAAAAATGGAAATAATTCCCATCAACAACAGCAGAAACAGAAATACTCAGGAATAAAATGAACAAAAACAACTTTAGTATCTAAATCAAAGGAAGTATAAAACACTAAAGAAGTTTGAAAAATAAAACAGAACTTTTCTTTGGGATGTAAATTTCAGTGTTGTTAGGATGTCACTTTCCCCCAGTAAATCTATGAATGGAATTAATCACAATCAAAATCTCAACAAGGGGACCAGAGAGAGAATGTAGAAGACAAAGGCCTTGCGAATAGTTTAGTTCCCAGTTTGAACACCAGCACCCCAAATGGGTCCCTGAGCACTGCTAGGAGTGATCCCTGAGCACAGAGTAAGGAGTAAGCCCTGAACATGACCCCTAAATCAAAAAATCAAAATAAGCAATGAGAGAAGATTCAACACTCTTTTTTGAGGAATACTAGGAGGAAAATTGTTCTATGAAAGGAGACTTTGTAAATGGGTAATGTCATAACTATTTAGCAAATTTGTGAGGTCTGGGGCCACTTCTGGCTTTGTTCGCAGGAATCTCTCCTGATGGTGCTGAGGGAACTAACAGACAGCTCCAGGGACTAAATCGGGGACAGCAGAATGCAAGGCAGTGCCTTGGTCCCTATACTATGTCCCCAGCCCTATCTAGTAAATTGAAAATAAACTCATTAGAAATCATTAATGAGAAAACCAAGATAAGACTTTTCATGTTATCATTAACTTGGAGAATAGTTTAAGAATATTAAATATTCTTAAATGTGTGTGTGTGAAATTTAACAAAGACATGTTAGAGTAAGACCACCACTTTGGCTTTTTCAATATTTTAAGAATATTAAATATTCTAAATGTGTGTGTGTGAAATTTAACAAAGACATGTTAGAGTAAGACCACCACTTTGGCTTTTTCCAAAAGCAGATTAATTCCCAACAGACTATAAATCTGAGGGATGAGCTGCCTCACAAACAAAAATTATTTGTATCTCTACCGGACCAAAAAATAACCTACAATTTAGCAAGTCATTTCACCAAATCCCAACACCTTTAATCAATTATATCCAATAAGCTTAGTGCATTCCCTTGCAATCCCAGAGTTAGGAGATGATGTTAAAAGAATTTGCTGATTACTTCCATCTTATTTCCAGGATTTTAATGATTTTCCAGAAGATCCTAAGCATGACGGAAAGAACTACTGCAGAGTAACTCCTTTCAAAAAAACAAAAACAAACAGAGTGAAGGGTAATTGGCCTTACTGTTAAGACAAGCAGAGAGGAGAGAGATTAGACTCCCTGGGGAAGTGAACAAGAGTCTGACATCCAGAGCCACCAGCTGTCCCCGTGCTAAAATTTAGGCGATGCCACATGCTTGCTTGTCCCCTGTCTGTCTCTGTCTAGTTCACCACCACTCTCTTCGTTCCCTCTACATTTCTCTCTACAGCCCCACCATTTCTCTCACTAAAAGCCTAATCATGCTTGTGTTTCCACGCCCAGACGAGGTGTGAATGATGTTTCTTACAGGGATCACAATCACGTTCACTTGAGTTTTTCACGCCCGGGTAAACCCCTACTTTGGGGGAGGCCTTTGGCACCTCCAGTGAAGTCTTCAACTTGCATTCAGAGAACTGGAGCAAATCCCTTTGTGCTTCCTTGGATTCTTAGGAGAATTCCCTGGATTCATGCACATCATCTTTTTTCCCCCACCCCCGCTTCCCTTTTGGTCAAACAGTGCAGCAGAACAAGGCAAACCCAGACTTCATCCAACTTCTTCTGGAGGGGCCCACGGCTGTGCTTTCTCATGGACGAAAGTGAAGATGATTCGCCTCACTCTCCCATTCCTTTCTCTTCTAGCTGTCACATGCTCTCCTGCGGTCTGAGGGTTGCTGGGAAGAACATCACATCTGGGTCTGAAAAGCTCTTTCTTCTGTGTCTCTTGAACTTGTTCAACTTTTGACAGCTGGGGCTTAGCTGGGAGATACTAGTCATTCACCCTGGGCTCTGTGGTCTGAGCAGATTTCCAAGTCCTCTTGTAGTAATAGGTACACAGAGAAATGATCTAAATCTTATTTCTTTGTTTGATTGTATTTGTTTTGTGTTTTTGGAACACACCCAGCAGCGCTCAGGGGCTATTTCCAACCTGGTGCTCAGGGGACAATTCAATGCCAAGAATCAAACCCAGGGTTCCTACACTTGGGCGGTCCAGCCTCTGAGCTACCTCCCAGGCCTCTAAGTATTATTTAGACCAGGGTTGGTTTCTGATCAACCCAGAATTCTGATATATCTTTCAATTTCCTTATAAGAATTACTAAGCAAAGGCAGCTGGGATAGAGAAGGGATCACTAAGTCAATGATGGTTAGAGGGATCGCTTGGGGATGGGTGATGTGTGCTGAAAGTAGATAAAGGACCAAACATGATGGTCTCTCAGTATCTGCTCTGCAAACTATAATGCCCATAAGTGGGGAGAGAGAGTAGGAGGGAAATTATCTGCCATAGAGGCACGGGGAGGGTGGGACAGGGTGGGAAGGATACTGGGGACATTGGTGGTAGAAAATGTACACTGGTGGAGGGATGGGTATTCAATCATTGTATGGTTGAAACATGAAAGCTTTGTAACTGTAGCTCACGGTGACTCAAGAAGATAATAAATAAAATTTTTTAAAAAATTACTAAGCACTACTAAAAGATAATTTAGCAGACCGGAGAGACAGGTCTATGGCAGATCATATGTTTAGCATGAGCAAGGCCCAGGGTTCAATGCTGCTGTCACACGGCCCCCAGTACACCCACACACAGTTCTGCGTGTAGCCCTGATGGTTCCTTGAGCACTTCTGGGTGTGGCTCTGAGCAGCACTGAATCAGCCAAGTGAAATGCCGAATCATCAGCCCCACACTTCTGGGTGGAGCATTGCCGCCCTGCTGAGAATGAACGAACGCTGGGCATGACCTCCTGGAAGACAAACCAAAAAGCAAACAGAAAAGACAATTTAGAATCGCTGACAGCTTTTCCTCTTGGAATATCACCTCGACATTCAGGAAACGTAACATTCTTGGCAACAACTGGTGGCTGTAATACACAGAGCTGCGGGTTTATTTTCCTTAATTATAACAAGTCAGAACTTTCCTCCTAGTCATTTGGTGTCTTCTTGGAGGGAAAAAAAAATCATCGCAGACGGTATTGCTACCTTTCCCAGATCTCTAAAAGCAGGAAGTTCGCTCGTTCCTAAAATTCACCTATGAGTCTGAAAATACTCAGAGGATTGACTGAAATTTTCATTCAAGTGCTTTGTGCGGGTAGATCAAGCTGTATTTGTATTTGAATTGACCGCCTGAACAATGCAAAAAAGAGACCAAAGAATAGGTTTAGGTGCTGGGGAGAAGGTTTGGGGGTAGAACATAAGCCTCGCATGTGAGAATTCAAATTCCAGGACATCCCTCTCCCCAACTCCTCCCCCCACCACACACGCCAAACCTTGGTGGTTGGGATAGAAATATCAAATATTCAGTTTCCCTATCCTCGAAAACATTAATTACTATCACTGGATTAACTAGGAATAAATTTTTCATCCAGAGAAACATTAGAATGTGCTGATAGAAATAGGCGATACATTTATAGCAAATGAAATATTTATCCTTTAGTATCCTGTTTCTTTATTATGACTTGTTCCTCAAATTCTGAGTGTGACTTTCAAATCTCTCATTCGATTAAGGCCTGTGTTGGACCTCACATATTTTCGTTCCTTTTTGTGGATTTGTTTGTGTGTTTGTTTCATTTGGGGGCCATTTCCTGTGGTGCTCAGGATTCATTCCTGATGACACTGTGGGACCATATACAGCGCCAGCAATTGGCTGCATGCAATGCAATTGCTTTAACTCCTGTATTATTTCTCTGGGGGTTGTGGATTCTTTTAAAACATAATTCTTATTTGATATGTTTTATTGGGGGGGGGGGAACTACACCCAGCAGTGCTCAGGTCTATTCCTGGACCAGTGCTCAGGGCCTACTCCTGCATCAGTGCTCTGGGGCTGCAGTTGACAGTGCTGAGGGAGCCCTCTGGTGCTGGGGATATAATTCAGGACCCTCCATGCAAAAGTATGTAAACCATCTCCCCGCCCTGTAATTCTGATTTTTTTTAAATGCAAAAATCGGTAGAGAGCTTGCCTTACACATAGCCAACCTGGGTTGGATCCCTGGCATCCTATATGGTCCCCTGAGCACTGTGAGGAGTAGTTCCTGAATACAGAACCAGGGACAACCCCCACGCATCAGATCTGCCCCACAGCAGATTTTCCTTCTAAATATTTTTATCAAGCATCCCATTTGTTTTACTATTGTTTAAGAAAATAGCAGCATCCCACATGATGGCTAAAACACTCAACGTTGCAGTGCTGAAGAGTACTGAAAAGGAATAAGGGTCCCACTGAGCACTGGAAGCCGAATCCCAGCACTAAGGCCAAAACAGTCTTTGCAGATTCCGGCCGATCTATGCTGGAATGTCAGCCAGCAATGCCAGCTGTCCCCATGACACGGAATCTGAGGAACCGATTTACAGAAAGATCTAGAAACCCTAAGTGGGCGAACAGCCCTAAGGTGGATTCAATGCGATGGCAAACTCTGCTCTAAGGTGGAGGGAGGGCACAGGCCAGCAAGGGGACTCAGCGGTATGACACTGGAGTTCTCTGCCTGTAGATGATGAAGAAGACGATTAACACTAATAAAGTGGAATTAACAATAACCAGAGGTTCAAAGGCAACTGGTGTTTAGGACTGAGGTCATGAGTAACAGGATGACTCAGCATCTCTGTGCAACGTCTCAGTAAAGAAAGGACATTTGTGGGGGCTGACGCGATGGTACAGCGGGTAGGGCGTTTGCCTTGCACGCGGCCGATCCGGGTTCGATTCCCAGCATCTCATATGGTCCCCTGAGCAACACCAGGAGTAACCCTTGTGCAACACCGGGTGTGACCCAAAAAAGCAAAATTAAAAATAAAAAAAGGAAGAAAGGACATTTGTGGCTGGAGTGAGAGTACAACAAGTCATACATTTGCTGTTCACGCAGCTGACCCGGGTTCGATTCCCAGCATCCCATATGGTTCCCCGAGCACCGCCAGGAGTAATTCCTGAGTGCATGAGCCAGGAGTAACTCCTGAGCATCGCTGGGTGTGACACAAAAAGAAGAAAAAAAAAAAAAGAAGGAACATTTGTTTCCACGCTCCCTTTCCAAATTTCCCAGCCACCCCTGACCCATCTCTCTGGGCAGGACTGAGGCTCATGCCCAGCCCCTCCATGCAAGGAGACATGGAGAGCACGGAAGTGATGACATTTTGGCTTTACGGTCTCCGGCCAAGGAGGAAACTGCCACCAACCTTTAAATTGTCATCAAGGCCCCGTATCCCCACAGGAAGCTCGTGATTTGAGAGAGAAGCAGAGCTCACCGACTCAGTACAAAGGTGCCGGAGGTTGGGAGCAAGAGAGCCCGCCACCAGACGCTCCTTCCAGACAACTGATCTTTCCCACTCAGACTGCCCTTGAACACTGAAAGTTTCTTCAGAAAAAGAGTTTGGTCTTGGGGCTGGAGCGATAGCACAGCGGGTAGGGCGTTTGCCTTGCATGAAACCGACCCGGGTTTGATTCCAGCATCCCATATGGTCCCCAAGCACTGCCAGGAGTAATTCCTGAGTGCAGAACCAGGAGGAACCCTTGTGTATCACTGGGTGTGACCCAAAAAGCAAAAAAAAAAAAAGTTTGGTCTCAGGCAAGCCAGCAGCCGTCAGAACTTGAGCTTTCCTGCTCACCACGGAGTCCACACCCTGTAAACACACCAAGCAGCTGAATGAACTCAAGGTTCTATTCTTTGGAAAGTACCTGGACGAAGACGGCCCTGGCTGGTCCCCAGTGTCAACAGAGACCGGGACTCCTGTCTGCTCATTCAACCCAACTAAGAGCGGCTGTGCCCTTCTCCAGGAACCTAGAATGATGGTTCCTGCAGACTTCACCCCATCCAAGGCAGAATGGGGCGACAGTGGGAAGCCCCCGCTGGGCTATTTCTCTTTCAAGAACTTCACTGAAAGTCTTACAGAGCAACGTTGGCTTTTGTTTCTATGTATTTTTTTTAAAAAGTGATCCCCTTTTTCCCCCTTAATTGAATCACTGCATTTCAAAGTTTCAAAGATATCTGTGACTGAGTGTCAAGTATATATTGTTCCAACGTCAATCTCTTCACCAGTATCCCCAGCCTCCTCTCCCTAACCCAACCCCCTACCCTGCCTCTGTGGCAGGAACTTTCCTTCTTCCCCATTGTCCCCTTCCCTAACTTATCCCCTTCTCATTCCTGCCCCAGTGCTGCTGACCTTCCGACCGGAGATCAGTTCTCCTGCTCTTAGTATTATATTCCTATTGGGCACTTGCTATGCCTCTCCAACATTTTTTTAGTTTTATATTTTTTTCTTTTTGGGTCATATTCAGTGATGCACAGGGGTTACTCTTGGCTCATACACTCAGGAATTACTCCTGGCGGTGCTCGGGGGACCATATGGGATGCTGGGAATCAAACCCGGGTCAGCCGCGTGCAAAGCAAATGCCCTACCCGCTGTGCTATTGCTCCAGCCCCAGTTTCTTTAGTTTTAAATGGTGATAAGTAGGGGCTGGAACGATAGCACAGCAGGTAGGGCGTTTGCCTTGCACGCAGCCAACATGGCCAACACAGGTTCGATTCCCAGCACCCCATATGGTCCCCTGAGCGCCGCCAGGAGCAATTCCTGAGTGCATGAGCCAGGAATAACCCCTGAGCATCGCCGGGTGTGACCCAAAAAGCAAAAAAAAAAATGGTGATAAGTTAGCACTGTAGCACTGTCCTCCCATTCATCGATTTGCATGATAAGTATGATATAAAATTTTCCAGCCACATGGGTGATGGAGATGTGTAGCTAAGTACATGCCACTTTGAATAATGTCCACATCTCTGATTGAAGAAAGAAAAAGAAAGTGAAGTTGGGTTAAAGGAGCTAATAATGGTGGTTAAGTGTGAAGTGTTTCTTTGTTCTGTTTTGTTTTGGGCCTGCATCCGGCTGTGCTCAGCACTCTACTCTGGCTCTTTCTTTGCTCAGGGATCACTCCTGGAGGGGCTTGAGAAGATTATTCGGGGTGCTGGGGGATGAACCCAGGTCAGCTCAATGCAAGGCAAGCTCCCTCCCTTCTGTACTGTCTCTCTGGACCCACAATGTGGGTTTTTTATATTAAGTATAAGAATGGAAAAGGCCCATAATACGGGGTTAAATGCTGCCTTGCCCACAGCTGACCTTGACCTCACCCTTAGCACTGCCAAGAGCACTCCCTGAGCACAGAGTCAGAAGTAGCCCATGAACACTGCCACATATGAACCACCGATACCCCATTTCCATCACCCCACCGGACCCCCCCAAAAAATATCTCAAGAACCAAGGAATGGGTAGTAGTTTAACAGAAGGGGACATTTCTGTCAATTCATTTCATTTTGGTTGATGGGTTCTGGGAAGGAGATGGAATAAGCTCATTTCTGCTCAAAACCAGGCAACGGGCTGAGAGGCTGAGAACAGAAGATGTGAAAGCCCCATCGTGGGACCCACTGGGGACAGACTCAAGGCCCAACCCTGGGTGGGTCTCTACCTCACACTTCTCAGCTGCATGAACTTGTGTCTAGAATGACAAGTAAAACTACTGAGAGGTTTGTAAAACTGCCTGTGTACGTACCAGACAGATGTATACTGGTGACTAGGTTCCGTCGCCAGTGAATCTCCCTAGAGCTTTAGGATGACTCTTTTGAAGAGGTCAGTCTGCCTGGAGATACCTGGTTATTTTTTCTCTCACTGGGGAGTCCAGATAGAGGGGCCACCAGAATCGCCTTGGCCCTAGGGTTTAAGTTCATGAGCTGACATTGCCCCGGGTGCTTCCTAAATCACTGGGCAGTCTTCCAGGCCCTTTCTCATGGGGATCCCTAACAGCAGGGCCAGGAAGTGGTGCCAGGTTTGACCTCACAGCCTCGTATTCGCCAGGCAAGTGCATTAAGTCATAGAGGAAAATCTGAGTTTTCCTGGTGCTGTGAAACTGTCAATCAAATGAAGACTGCTTCTAGACTCCTGGACTCCTCCACCCCCACCCCAGGAAGGGTGAGTCTCACCAAACATGAGACATTTCATTTGTCTGTGCTGCTTTGGGGTAACCAATAGAACACAATGCAGAGTTCAACAGGACACAATCAAGTTCCCCCAGAGGCAATGGGGAAGCTAGAGTGAGGAGGGCTTTGGAGGAATGATGGAGTCACACCGGAAAATGGGAAGAATTCTGACACACAGCCAGGAATATGGGGACCGTTCCATCAAAGTGCAGAAGAGCTCTGATAGTAAAGGAAGGAAACAGTTCAGGGAGCAATTTTATTTGATCAATTAATTAATTGAATTGAATCACAGTGGGATACATAGTTACAAGGTTGTCTATGATTGAGTTAGTCATAAAATGTTTCAAAACCCATTCCTTCACCAATGTATATATCTCAATACCCCACCAACAATGTCCCCAGTTTCCCTCCTGCTTGTTCCACCCAGTCTCTATGTTCTATGGCAGGCATTTTTCTTTTCTTCCTTCTCTCTCTCTCTCTCTCTCTCTCTCTCCCCTTTTGGGAATTATGGTTTGCAATACAGATACTGAAAGCTTATCAAGTATATCCCTTTACCTACTTTCAACACTCAGTCTTGTGCAGAGTGATCATGGCCAACTATTATTGTCATACTACTCCCTTTTCTGCCCTAACTGCTCTCCGCCACCTCCCCATCCTCCCGCCCAGACACACACACACACACACACACACACACACACACACCCCACTGGTGGCAAGCGCACAACCACTGACCAGTGACCACAACCACTGACCACAACCACAACCTCTGGTCCCAGTTTGAGGAAGTACTTTTAGAGGGGGGATTCTTCCAGCATGTTCTAGAACAACTTGGAAGGAATAAGGAGCCAGAGAGAGAAGAGAAGAGACAAACTGGAGAGTTGACTCGTTGGGTGAGAAGGGCAGCCCTCACTCTCTCAACTCATCCTTAAAGTTCTTCTGCGACGACTTCTAGTTATCTAACGATGCAAAAAACTCGAGGAGATCAATTCAAATGAAAGTTAGATGAATAATAGCTTGAATGTGGTATGCATGGTGGGTGGGTGTATAAACAGGTAGAACCATTTGCAAAGCCATCTGGCAGACTTAGCGAAGTGAGGTTTCCATATGTGCTGTGACACAGCAATTCCACATACATAGATATTATAGATGGTGTCTAGGTGTGCAGTGCATATAAAATCACATGGAGGAGGAAAAGGCTAAAGAACGTGTCTTAGGGAATACTCGACTGCAGTTTGAAGCGAAGTCCCTTACAGACCATTAGTGATGTGGATGGGTATTCAACACACAGCTCTAAGTTCAGTAAGTAAGGAGGAGAGTGGGAGTTTAGCACAAAACACTCGTGTGAATTAAACACACACACCCATGCAGAATGAAAATGGAGACTGGGGAGGAGAGGAAGAAATAAACCCACAGGCAAGAGAGGCACTTCCACACATGGTAAAAGTGGTGTGGACCCTGAAGGCTTCTGCCCCGTGCTACCCACCTGCTGCCCCACAAAATCACCTTTGAGGGGAAGGAGCCAGCCTCAGACCTCCAAATATTTTCAAATGTGTGAATAGCACTAGAACATATGATTCTCTCGGGTGTAAAATTGGGATAAGAAGCGGCAGCTCCTTGGGTTGTTAAAGGAGCTGGGGCGAGGGAGATGGCACAAAGGAGGAGGTGCTGGCATGCCCGGGGCCGCCTGGGACCCCTGAGCTCCTGAGTAGCCCGGGGGTAGCCTTGTTGGCCCCCGCAGCACTAGGGATCACCCCCCCCCCCCAATACCAAACCATGTAAATGAAATTTAAAAACAAAAAAGGAAGAGAAGGAAATCATGTATTTAGTGCCCAGGTAGAACCACACTGAGTCCTGGATGAAGCATTATGAGCAGATCATGGTGCCCAGGTTCTGATCCTGCCTCAGCCAATTGGCAATCACCAAGCCAAAGATCTTCCGGGTCAAGCCAATAGTCAGAAGCAGGTGGAATTCAACTCGTCAGTGTCAAGGCGGGTCATTCTCTGTCTCTGTCTGTCTGCCTGCCTGACTCTCTCTCTCTCTCTCTCTCTCTCTCTCTCTCTCTCTGTGTGTGTGTGTGTGTGTGTGTGTGTCCTGCAGACAAAAGGGCCAGGCTGAGGGAAGCTCTTTGCCATCAACATTCTCCTCACTGTTAGATTTAGCCATGACTCACTCAAAAAAAGAGGTGACAGAGTCCTGCAACTCCATGATTACGCAGCAGGAGCTGGGCAGTGAAGGCAGGTAACAGGGGGTCAGAGAGCATTGACCAAAGTCTAATGACCTATGCTGGCATAGGTCTGATGGTGAGACCTCAAAGGTCAAAGACCCTGCCCCCAAAGACCCTCATTCAATTGAAAAAAGGTTAAGTCCAGTTGAACATCCCATCCGGGTAATGCATGTCCACGGCCAAGGTTACAAAGATGAGCAGATGGGAAACAGTGCTGGATTCTCTCAGTCACAAGCACGTGTGCAGTTCAGGACAGAATCCAAGGGCCGGAAGTGAGTCTGTAGTAGGGGAGTGCCTTATAACCATGAAACCCTGGGTTCCATTCCTGGCACCCCAAAAAGAGAAAAGGGAAGGAAGGGAGGAAAGCAGAGAGGAAGGAGAGAAAGACGGGAGGGAGGAAGGGAGGGAGAAAGGAAGGAAGGAAACATAGTCCAAGGCTTCTTAAAGTTACAGTAAAATGTGACCAAAATATTCTTTGCTACAAAGCAAGCATCCGGGTAAGAGAAGCTTATTTCCTTCCCACTCTGAGAAGCTGCTTTTTCACTCTCTTTTCTCTCCCATTCCAGTTATTTCAACATAAAATCCATGAATCACCAATTCCTTAGATGCAAAAAAAAGTGGAAGATTTTATTTATTTATTTATTTATTTTTCAGAATGCTAATTTTATTTTTTTATTAAATCATCGTGAGACACGGTTAAAAAGCTTCCCTGTTTGAGTTTTATTTTATTTTTTTTATAATTTATTTATTTATTGAATCACTGTGGGAAAAGTTACAGAGCTTTCGGGTTTAGGTCTCAGTCATGTAGATACCAAACACATTTCCCTTTACCAATACTCATTTTTAACCCTGAACCCCAATAGACCCCCACCTCCCACCCCTCCCAGTTCTTGTGAGGCAGATGAGTTCTAGTTAATACTCTATCTACTTTGACTAGATAGATTATTTCGATAGAAGATGCACAATTATTGTTTAGAGTTTACGACCCACCCCCCACAATCAGACATGCTGAAACAGCGTTGTGAAATGATTTGCTTTCTACAACTTGGTTTAAGAATAAAATGATGTCGCGCGGCCGCAATAGCGGCCGCGCAGTTTTGAATTTCTGCTATTTTACTTATTGACCCTGGAAGAATTTCTATTAAAAGTTAGCTAGTTAAGAGATTGGTTTCTGTGCCCTGGAGTCGTGGCCGTGCCGGAGAGCCGCTCGTGGGGGGCAGCTGGTGACCTCGGTGGGGCGTGGGGGACGGCCCACAAAGCCCCCCTTCCCATGAGGTCCCTGCCGCTCCCGCCAGCCCCGGCTCAAACCTGCTTTCCACAAGGCTCCCGTGCGGCCGCCATCTTTCGATTTTATTTATTTTTAATTATTACTCTTTTGGGGTCATGGTCTGGAGCAGTAGCACAGGGGGTAGGGCGTTTGCCTTGTAAGAGTCCAACTTGGCCGACCCGAGTTCGATTCCTCCGCCCCTCTCAGAGAGCCCGGCAAGCTACCGAGAGTATCTCGCCTGGCAAAGCCTGGCAAGCTACCCGTGATGTATTCGATATGCCAAACATAGTAACAACAAAGTCTCACGATGGAGACGTTACTGGGCCCGCTGGAGCAAATCGATAAACAATGGGAGGACAGTGACTATTTTGGGGTCATAGTGTTCAGGAACCATGGAGTTCCAGTGACTGAACCTCAGGCCTCCAGCTTACAAATCACGTGAGCCAGCCCTTAGAGCTATCTCCCTGGTCCAGGTGGGACATTTTCTTCTCCTTTCAAAAGATTGTATTGATCTAGGGGGGGCTGGGGCAATAGTACAGAAGGTAGGGCATTCTACTTGCCTGCAGTAGACCCACATTCAATCTCCAGCACCCCATATGGTCCTTCAAGTCTGCCAGGAACATTCCTGAGCTCAGAGCCAGGAGTAACCCCTGAACATAGCCAGGGGTGGCCCCAGGACAAACCAGGCTACACCCAACAGAGATTGTTCTCAGCAGTGCTCTGGGGACCATGTAGTGCTGAGTATTAAACCTGGGCCTCTCACAAGCAAAGCAGGGGCTCAGCTCATTGAACTCTCTCTGGTCCCGAGTGGGACATTTTAAAGGATGTGATGTTGGATGTGACATTGTTCTATGTTCATATATTTTCTTTTATTGAAGAATTTTTGGATAATTACACTCGCCATTAATTTGTAACAAGCAACATAAAACAAATTATTTTGTGCAAGCTACCGAGAGTATCCCGCCCATAAGGCAGAACCTGGCAAGCTCCCCGTGGCATATTTTTGGCATATTGTCAAAAATCAATAACAACAAATCTCACAATGGAGACATTACTGGTGCCCGCTCGAGCAAATCGATGAACAACAGGATAATAGTGCTACAAGGAGGCAGGGTTGGAGGGTGGTTGGGAAAATGCAGACAATAGTGTAAAGGTCACACTGGTGGTGGGATTGATGTTAGAATATTGAATGCCCATAAAAAATGCATCATGAACAACTTTGTAAACCATGGCATTTAAATAAAAGAGAAAACAATACAAAAAATGAGAATGTGACAAATTGAAAGAATTCTTGCCAACATATTCCAGATAAAGTCTAACTAAAATTCAGGAAGACTGGTTTTAGGAGTTAGGGAACAAATCTAGAGGTTTAGGAGATCTTATAGTCCAATGTCTTTCTTCCATCTTTCTAGAAATTACATCTCAGAGAGATGTCCAGTGCTCAGTGACTAGCTCACTTCCAGTCAACACACATATACCAACACCTATTCTATTCAAGGCAACCTGTTATCCACTAGAAGAGAGAGAAGGAGATGAATTATAAACCACTGGCACCTTGGTTAAACACCAGATCCCCTAAAGTTCATTTGAGCCCCTTCCTTACCAGCTACTTGGCCTTGGGCCACTCACCAAACTTCTTTGTGCTTCAGTGCTATGATCAGCCTGTGAAGGCAATAATGAGAACCTAAGTGCCGGGAATGTTGTAAGACGGAGGAGAACAATGCACAGAATGCACAGAGAGCAGAACAGAAAGAGCTCTCTGAGTCTTTGTTCATGAAATAACAGGTTTCTGGGAGCCAGGGAGATCATACAGAGGTTAAGTTGCAAGACTTGTGTCTGAACAATGGTTTCAATCCCCACCTCCATCTGGTCCCCTGGGCATTGCCAGGTGCAGTCCAGGTCACCCCTGATACTGCAGAGCTGGGGCCACACCCAGCTGCCTGCCCTCAGATTGAACTGGAAGCCTAGTTGTTCAACAAGACCGGGAGGATCCCAAGACCTCCTGAGTACCAGCTGAGAGGCCCCTTTTCCAAATTTGGAAATAGCAGGTTTCTGCTCAATAGTTCTCTACACTTTGACTGGACATTCAGCCCAGTACAGCCAGGAAGGACATTGCTTAAGTGTAAGATGGGGGGACTGGAGCAGGTCAGGTGTTTCCCTTGCATGCAGCTGACCCAGGTTCGATTCCCAGCATCCCATATGGTCCCCAGAGCACAATCAACAATCACAAATCGTCCTGTTATTCGTCGATTGCCTCGAGCAGGCCCCAGTAACGTCTCTTTCATCCTAGCCCTGAGATAATATTCAAGACTCTTTAGGAGAATGAGACCCATCATTGTTACTGGTATTTGGCATATTGGGTACGCCACGGGGAGTTTGCCAGACTCTGCCGTGTGGGCAGGCTACATTCAATAGCCTGCCAGTTTGTCCAAAGTAGGAATGAGATAATAAGATGTCAAAATAAGATGTCGCGCGGCCACAAATGCGGTCGCGTGGTTCCGGGAGCTGGTTTTTATAGTCTCTGAGTCTTGGCCATTGATGGGATTGCACGGTGCCAGGGGGCCAGTTGGTGGGTGTGCAGTTGACCCAGGTTCAATTCCAAGCATCCCATATGGTCCCCAGAGCACAGTCAGGAGTAATTCCTGAGTGCAGAGTCAGGGGTAACCCCTGTGCATCGCTGGGGGGACCCAAAGAGCAAAATAAATAAATAAATAAATAAAGTGTAAGGTGAGGTTTGAGAGCACAGACACATCTAGTTCACAGTGAACCTACCCAACCCCCTCCCATGCCCAGCACAGTCCCGGCATGTTATTCCCTCTGGAATCAGTAAACAGATGAATGCATGGACACAACAAGAGTAGTCCAGAAATAGGTGTCCCGAGAAGGCAATATTTCAACAGTACCATCAAGAACTGAGAAAGAAGAGTGGATACGGACGTCAGATTCTAGGCCTTCAGAGCAACAAGAAAGAACACAGGCATGACTGGCTAGAGAGAACTGAGTTTCTTCGCGGTGTGCTGATCTGTTCTGCTCACTGCCTTCCTCAGCGAGATTCGGTGCTGAGACTCGGTGTGCCCTGGAATCTGTCGTTCTTGGTTTTGGATGTATTATATCACACTGCTCTGATGAGGCCAGGTGCTAATTGGAGATCCTCATGGGGCTATCGGTTGTTCTTTTCTCTGGCTCACATTTGTCCATTCAGGAAAGCGTGGCTGACTTCAGAAATCCAAGCAGGATATCGCCCCTCGCTGTGTGTTTCCTTTGCCCATCTGTTCATTGCAAGAGCTTAACTGCCTTTGACGGTTGATGGAATCAATATTTTCTTTCAGCTGGCTCCTTGGCCATGGAGGAAAGAGGGCAGAAACCTCTTGTTACCTTCAACCGAACTACCTGTGGTTGGATCCATCACTTTTTGAAAAGTGTTGACACTAGTATCTGATGGTTTTATTTTTATTTAATTATTATTATTATTACTATTAGGGCTTTTTGGGTCACATTCAGTGATGCTTAGAGGTTACTCCTGCCTCTCGCACTCAGGAATTACTCCTAGCAGTGGTCAGGGGACCATATAGGGTGTTGGGGATTGATCCTGGGTCTGCCACATGCAAGGCAAGACCCCTATCTATTTTATTATTACTCTAGCCCCTGACCAGGGGTTTTAAATGGCAGAGTCTCCTGACATCCATCTTCCTTCCTAATGGCACAGCACCCTCATTTATTATTTTTTTGAAATATTTTATCTCATTTTATTTATTTATTTATTTATTTTTAAATTTTATTAGTGAAACACCATGAGGTACAGTTGTAGACTTATAAATTTTTGTTCTTGGGTTTCAGTTATACAATGATCAAATACCCATCCCTCCACCAGTGTCCAATGATCCCAGTACCCATGATCTCCACCACCAATGATCCCAGTATCCCTCCCACCCCCGCCCCTTCCCCATTTCACCCTCCCTCTGTGGCAGGGCATTCCCTTTTGTTCTCTCTCTCCTTTTGAGAACCCTCATTTTTTTTTTGTCCCGGCACAGGGACACTGAGTTTGAAGAGTACCTTTCTCTTGCCTCTAAAGCTGGCCAAGTGACTAAGCAGACGTGGTATGTTCAATTTCCTGGAGGCTGAGGGGTGTGTTTTAATACAATCTATTTTACCTCTTTCTTCATTTTCTTTTTCTGGATGGAATGTAGATGCAACAGCGAGAGTGAAAACAATCATTTGAGCCTGGGAGGGGAAACTTGGGAAGAAGCTTGCTCCAGGGCTCCCTGGGTTGCCGTCTTAGCCTGGGGGCTGCTTCTGGCACACTCTGCCACTGAGGTCAGCGGTTCAATACTGGGGCCTGAGAAAGTGGCGGTTCAATACTAGGGCGGGAGAATGTGGGACTGCTCATGCCCTGCAGTGCCAGGGGCCATCGGGACCACCCCAGAGGAGTGGTGGGTGAGACTTTCATTCCTCTTTGTTTTTGCTTCTGCAGCCTCGACTGATACAAACTTCAACAGCTTACTTGCAGTTTCCCCTCTTGACCCCTCTCGGCCTCCTTCACGCCTGCTGTTACTAGTGAGAAAATACACACTCAGGGTTCCCAAGCAAAGAGGAACGATGATAAACAATAATAATGATTAGGAGAACAAAGAATTCTGAGGAGCAGCGATGTCACTCCTTCTGTCCCCGTTCCAAAATATCACATTGTCAATTGCACGGAGACTTTTCATTATTTGGGGATTGTCTCATTTGCATCGTCTGAATGTCGATGATTAAGGTTCTATCCGTGAGTGGGAGGGAAATTAAGGGCTGAAATATGCAGAAAGGGAAGAGAAGTGTTGAAGCCATCCGGGCTCCGAAAGACAGTAGCCTCTCCCCAAGCACAGAAATGATGAGGCAGTCAGAAGGAGCCTGCAGCGGTGATTAAAGATTGTACACTAGAATGATGTTTACTGCTTGGGGAGAATGTGCAGGATATTTTGTCAAATTTTGAAAAAAGTCACTTCTGGGGCCGCAGAGATAGTGTAGCGGGTCAGACGTTTGCCTTGCACACGGCTGACCTGGGTTCATTCCCAATATGGTCCCCTGAGCACCGCCAGGAGAGATTCCTGAGTGCAGAGCCAGGAGAAAGCCCTGAGCATCGCCCATCAGGTGTAGCTCAAACACAAGACAGAAGTCATTTATAGGGGCTAGGGGTTAGCTCAAGTGGTAGAGCACAAGTCTAGGAGTACAAAGGCCTGTTTCAATCAAAAAACAAAACAGACACTGTATATCATCTCCCTCCACCCTGGGGTTCCTAGCACCAGTGGGTGTCACGGTCACGGTCACGGTCGTCCCATTGTTCATCAATTTGCTCGAGTGGGCCCAGTAACGTCTCCATTGGAGACTTTGTTGTTACCGTGTCTGGCATATCGAATACGTCACGGGTAGCTTGCCAGGCTCTGCCATGCGGGTGGAGATACTCTCGGTAGCTTGCCGGGCTCTCCGGGAGGGGCGGAGGAATCGAACTCGGGTCGGCCATGTTGGCTGCGTGCAAGGCAAACGCCCTACCGCTGTGCTATAGCTCCAGCCCAGTGGGTGTAACCTCTCTAATACAGTTTCCAGGGCTCAGAGGAAGGACACAGGAATTCAGGGCCTTACCATGTATGAGGCCTACTCCAGTTCAATCCTTAGGACTGCAAAGGAATCCCCAAGTACCATAAGGAATGACTCTTGAACACAGAGCTAGGGCAGCTGTGACCCAGAAACCCCTCAAAATAAAATTTCTTCTGGGGAAAAAAAATATATATATTTTGAATATATGTACATATGTCTATAGACTTATAGATATATATATAACCACAAAAAACAATGAAGTTTACACTAAGAACGCTACCTGTACTTAATCGCTGGCTAACAGAATTTAGGAACAATGTTTTACTGTGTTCTTTTTTTTAATTTGTATTTTATCATTGTGTGTGATAACCCTGTGGGTTTCTTTTTTTTTTTTTTAATCCACTGTAAGCTGTTTAGAAAGCAATTTTTGGGTGGGATGGGAGATAGGATAGTAGATAAGACACTTGCCTTGAATGTGGCCAAAGGTAATTCTACCCCCAGTTCCACACTGCAGGCGTCCCTCCTGAGCACAGAGCAAGGAGTATCTCCTGAGCAATGTCCCCAAACCAAAATAATTCTGAAGCACTGTAGCACTGTCCTCCCGTTGTTCATCGATTTACTCGAGCAGGCACCAGTAACATCTCCATTGTGAGACTTGTTGTCACTGTGTTTGGCATATCGAATACATCACAGGTAGCTTGCCAGGCTTTGTCATGCGGGTGAGCTACTCTTGGTAACTTGCGGGGCTCTCTGAGAGGAGCGGAGGAATCGAACTCGGGTTGGCCAAGTCAGCCGCGTACAAGGCAAACGCCCTACCTGTTGTGCTATCACTCCATCTCTAAATAATTCAATGAATAAAAAGCAATTCTTGGGTGGTGACTAAAATAGAAATGATCCCAGTAATTCTTACAGGTTTTTCCTGTCGCATTAGTAGGGGGAAGGCTGTGAGGACCAGTCCTACCATCCCAGCATTGAGGAAGGATATTGTCTCTTCTGCATGTAGAAGCCAGTGTGACCATTCTGCTTCCCCTCAGATGCCTCAGGCACCCACCTCAGCACAGAGCAACCAAGGTCAGCACCGGGAGGGGGCACAGAGGGAGACAGAAAGCTTGGCTTTCAGAGCTTATGGGGTGGGACTAGCCCAAGTCTTGCAGCCATGGCCCAGAACCTCTACCTGACTGCAAGGTCTGCAGAGAGCGGCGGAGGGTGGACAGGGCTGCCCGCTGAACCTCATTTCTGCTGGACAGATGTGCAATAATTGTGTCTTCTTGGCCCACTTGAAATTTTACACTTTGGCTAGTACATTACTCATTTTAAGACTGCTTAAACTTGCGTGCGCGCGCGCACACACACACACACACACACACACACACACACATATACAAATGGATCCGTGCTTACTACAGATCCAGCACAGCACTTGTTCAATCTGGCAGTGCCAGGGCACCAGGGGCTACACTCCGAGATCCTAGAACGCCTCTGGTCCTAGGGAGGAGCTCAGTGCCTCACGTGTGCCAACCATGCGTCCCACTCCACCGATCTCTCTGCCCTGTCCTGTCCCTCTTACTTGGCAGGAGACCTCCTCAGTGACCCCAGGGGCCTGGGGACTTGTCCGCCAAGTGGGCTGCATGGGCCCACATGGAAGCCAACAGTGCAACGCTGCTCGGTCCCAGTGGCGCCGGGGGTTCTCTGGGCCACACCCGAGAGTGCTCGGGAATAATGAGACTCCGGAGATCACTCCCTGGCCCGCAAGCACGCCCTCCAGCCCTCTGAGCCCTCTGCTCACCCAGCATGACAGCGTTTCTGTAGAGTCAACACTCACCTTGCCTAAGAGGAAGGAGGAAGGAACTGGAATAGATGATGTCAAGTTTCAGAGGCATTTGGCTCTCCCTACCGGCTCCCAGAACTCCTCAGACCACGGGGAGCAGTGGAGAGCTGGGGGGCCGAGGAAGGAGACCCGGCAAGGGCCCGTCGGGTGAGAAGACACCAGGATGCCCAAAGCAGGGCTGAGAAAGACAGCAGGGGGCTGTATGTGAGAGACGGGAAATATCAGGCAAAAGGATGAGCTGGCCAGGAACCAGAGAAGGAAGCCAAGGACCAAATAGGATGGAAGAGGTTAGGAAGCCTGCCAGAGCCGGGCAGCGCCAAGGCAGGAATCAGAGTCAAAACGGAGCCAAGAATGCGGGGCAGGGATTGCAAGCGCCAGGGAGCAATTGGCTTCAAGCGCGCGGGGCCATTTGGGTCTTGTTGCTCAGAGAGGACAGGCTGTGACAGGCCGGCGGTTCGGTTAGGAAATGAGGGGTTGCTGCTTGCACGGCTGTGCAGTGCTTGTTCGATCTGGCAGTGCTGGGCCACCAGGGCGACACCTAGCAGTCTGAGGGGGCGTGTGGTCCTGGGGACGCGCTCAGGGGCTCACGCGTGCCAACCATGCATTCCACTCCCGCTCCTGCCCCAGAAGCAGCATCTGCGTTGCCCCCGCCTCCCCGCTGAGCCCAAGGAGAACATTTCCAGGGGGTCCCACATCACCTGGCCCCCGTGTTCAGAGCCCATGGCTCCAGGGAAGGAGGGGCCCACCCAGAGAGCCAGCCTGGGACTTTCCGTTTCCCAGACAAGGCTTGTCCGTTAGCACCTTAGCAGGAGTTAATGAACTGAAGTCCGCTGGGAGGAAGAGCAGGTCCCGAGAGCCGAGTGGGAGAGAGAGCGGCACTGCATGGGGGCCCTGGGGATGAGGGCCTCGGGGGCCCCTGGAGGAGAACCCTCCTCCCTCCCGGCACCCAGGCCCAGGTGCCAGTGCCCACTCAGCTAGTGGCTCTCCCGTCCAACTGTTACTGCACTTTCGAGTACCCCAGATGGGCCCTCAACCGAGGAGGCCTGGGCGTGGGGTACCTGAGAAGTGAAGTGTTGTTGGCTGGTTTTGATGAAATGTTCCGAATCTCAGCATCACTGGGCACCCGAGAAGAAAGCAAACAGCAACAGATGAAGATATACAGACGCGCTTAATCACTTAATCACTTAACTTCCCGTTAGTCGTCGATTTACTCGATCAGGCGCCAGTAACGTCTCCATTTGTCCCTGTCGCGTGCTAGTGTAGCCCAATGGCATCTGTTCGCTCTGGGATCATGAAGAGCCTCAAACCGATTGTTCATGATCTTGACGAAGAAGTCTGACCATCTGGTAGGTGGACGGCCACGCGGTCTTTTGACATCCCGTGGAATCCAGTCGGTAACAGCTCTAGTCCAGCGGTCGTCTTTAAATCTCATTATGTGACCAGCCCATCTGATCAGCCCATATACAGACAGAGCAACATATATGCACAGGACAGTGTATACACATGGGACAATTTTTTGCCCTCCCGTTGATCGTCGATTTGCTCGAGCGGGCCCAGTAACGTCTCCATTTGGAGACTTTGTTGTTACTGTGTCTGGCATATCGAATACTCTCGGTAGCTTGCCGGTACGTATAGATATGCAGACATGGCAACACACACACACACACAGGACAGTATTTACACACATTGAAAAATGAACACATATATGCACACATAACAATACATACAAACAGAACAATACACACACAGCAATATACACGCAAAGAATAATGTAGACACAAGTAACAATATACACACAACATATACACACATAGCACGCACACACTAACAATATATACACACAAATACTATATGCTCATACACAGCAATGTATTATATACACACATAATGTACACACATGCATAGCAATATATACACGCATGACAACATATACACACAAAATACTGATACATATACACATTGCACGCATACACAAACACACGCATGCATGAGCAGGAAAAGGCCTCAGGAGCTTACATTCTAGGATTCAGACGCAACTAATATTTGCCAAGCTCTTCGTATGTGCCAAGTACATTCCTCTCATTTCCTGCAAAGCCTCTCATTTACCTGCCATGTAAGTGCTGTGGTTCCGTTGGCAATTCCCACCCTCTGTCGTCACTGCCCAGGGCGGGCGTCCACAGTGGCCAGGGTTCCCGCCAGTGGACCAGAGTCGGGTTTGGGAAGAGGATGGGCACAGAAAGGCTGCTGGGAGGATGCGCGGGGCTGGGGCATGAGCCCCCGGGGCCTCTTCAGAGGAGTTCAGGGTGGACAGTGGCCGCGGGGGGCAGACAGGCCTGCCCTTGACCCAGCACTCCACGAGGTCGTCCTTTGCTGTCCACTAGGGTCGGATTCTCCGTCTCCTCCGCTCAGGTGGCCTGGGGACCCAGCCTCGGCCCCTGGGAGGCATCCCCGCCGCAGACGCCCGCGTGCTAATTCCAGCCCCGCCTGGCAGACAGCAGGGCTCTGTCTGGAGCCGCAGGACATGCTGGGAAGGAGGGAAATCAGCTCTGGGCTATTTTTAGTGCTGCAGCGCGGTGCGGAGCGGACCGAGGGCCTGTGCGTGCCTGCGAATTCATCAGCTGCAAAGGGAGATGCCGCCTGCAGCTCCCCGCGTCCTGTCCACCCCTTACCGACACTTGGCAACCCCTGACCTGGCTGGTCAGCCTCCCTGGCGCAAGGCCGGGGACACCTGGGACGTGACAGGAGATGAAGGTTTTTGGAGAGCCCACTCTGTCAACAAACGCTAAGTGGCAGCTGAGCTTGGTAGGACATGTGCGCAGAGAAGGGTTCAGGGACCACGGAGGGGCAGCGTGGAAACCTACAGCCACAACCTCTAAGAGCTCTCCCACCAATGAAACCCCGCGACAGGATGTGACATCATCAGAGAAGCCTCTGATTGGTGGGGGCTCTTCTCAAGAAAAGACAATCCCCCCACCCACCTTGCAGACAGCCAAAAGTCAAGAGCCCTTTGGGCATCAGAAACCAAATTCAGTGGTCCCCCCCTTGGATGCATGAAACGTTCGTGCAATGCAGTGCTTCAGGCATCAGCTGGGACTTCTGACAAAACTGAACGGCCTCCCCACCCCCCACCCAGGCAAGGGTCTTAGGACAGCCCTGTCCTGGCAGCGCGCCCACCTCGGTAGGTGGCAGATAGGACAGGTTTAAGGAGGAAACTCACCTTGGCTTCCTCTGCCGTGGTTCAGTGGTCGAGGTGAGTCTCAGCACCAGCCAGGGAGCATCACAGGAGAATCTGTTATGGAATCAAATCGCAGGATTTGGGGTGCTGGGTAAGTGGGGGGCATTATGTTAGACAGGAATGAGTTAGTGGGCAGACTTGACCCCCAGGCCCACAAGGCCGCAGGTGCCTCTGTGCTGGCTTTGGAGAGGAAGTTGAAGGTCCGTCCTCCTGAGGCATCCAACGCAAGAAGGGGCACTGCTCAGTGTGTCTTAGTCCAGGCAGTAAGTCAAGCACTATCACCCCTTCCTGCCCGTTCAGTGGCCTCTCCTCAAGAACTCCAACTCGGACTGAAGCTCCGCTTGAGAAGAGAGAGAAAGAAAAAAGACTTCATCATGTCATCAGGAGCTGGAGTGATAGCACAGCGGTAGGGCGTTCGCCTTACAAGCGGCCAACATGGCCGACCCGAGTTCGATTCCTCCGCCCCTCTCGGAGAGCCCGGCAAGCTACCGAGAGTATTCGATATGCCAGACACAGTAACAACAAAGTCTCCAATGGAGACGTTACTGGGCCCGCTCGAGCAAATCGACGATCAACGGGAGGGCCTTTACCTTTACCTTACATGTCATCAGGCCCCGACTCCCCCCACTTTCATTCCCTTCCTTCTGTTCTTCCTCTTCTTTCTTCCTCCCCTTTCTCTCTCATTCTTGCTCTCTTCTCCCTGCCTCGCTCCTCCCTCTGCCTGCAGCCCTGGGTTTCTGCCTCCCTCGCTCCTTCTCTCCATCTCTCCTGCCCTCTCTTTTGCGGTAGCTACATCTTGGAAGAGCCCATCTTTCCTCCAGCTGGATTCCCATCTGCCTTAAAACGAGGAGAACATCTGGGTTCCCAGTGCCTGAATTCCCATCCGCACCAAGGAGTAAGGGGATGGGGTTGGGCCCTTTCCCCCAGGACACCTCCTCGGGGTCCTATTCCAGCCCCCACGGTACCTCTCCTGCACATCTGCTTCCAGGCAGTTCAGGCACCTGGACAACAGGCCTTTAATCCAGGTCATGGTTCCCCCAAATTCAGCACCTGAGGGACAGGAGTGAGGGCAGGGTGGGGGAGGGGAGGGTGAGTGTCTGCCCAGGTGAGGGTGATTAAAGCTCTCTTCCTTCACAACTGAGGCCTCAGAGGAGCGCAGATGGCAAGAGAAGGATGCATGTGTCCTGTGATGAAGAGCAAACCTGCAGGCGGTGGCCATGAGGGAGATCTTAGGGCAGCAGTAGTGGCAGGAGAAGTCGCCTTGCTCAGGGCGTGAGAAAGCTCAGGGTGTCCAGCGAGCTCAGCCCCGAGTACCCACCCACCCAGAGGCTGCGAGGTCTCCCGTCAGGTCTGGTTCGTTGGAACTGAATGTCCCCAGGTGTGTGGTGGGAATGAAGCATCCTTTGCTGCGTCCCCACCTTCCCTCTGGTCCAACCTTGCTCTGCCTCCTGGCTCCTGCTGTCTTGGCTTGGCGCATTTCCCTCAGGGGCACAGCTCTGATTCCTCCAGGACTCAGCTGGTGGCCTCTGTCAGCCCCGCGGTGGCCCTTTAAGCACGGTCAGCCTTGCAGGTCCAGGCTGGCACGCCAAGCCCGCGGCAGACAATAGCGTTGACTCAGGGCGCCCCTTCCAGACTGGTTACTCACCCCACCTGCTGTAGCTGCTGTCTTTTCCCAGCAGTTGAACCTACCCTCGCCGGGTGCTGCTTCCAGTAAAGGCCCCCTCTCCTGGCACTACCCAGAGGGACCTCCCCCATGTCCCTCTGCCGGTCAGGAGCGATGGACAGTTTACCCAGTTTACCTGGACCAGGTAACCCGAGGCCAGGGCAGCTCCCGGCTCTGCCCAGCACTCACCTGCTGGATTGGTTTCACCTCTCCCCAATGCACAAAGGTTGTTCAGGCTCCCAGGAAATGAGGCCAAAGCCAGGGCTCAAGCTCCAGCCCAGGATGCAGCGAGAGGGAGAGGGGTCTGGGCAGCTCGCGCCCTTCCTGCACGGTCACTGCGGGCTTGGAGGGAGGCCCTGTTGGGTGCCACTCCCAGCACGAGTCCTCGACGTGCCCCTTGGTCTGAGCTGGAACCTCCCCTTCTCGGGCCTCAGAGCCCCTCTCTCCAGCTGCTAACTCCCACCCCCAGCTATCTCCTTCCCTCCGTCTTGGCCCCCACCCCGAGATCTCTTCTCTCCACAGACATGAGCTGTAGGGACAATGTATTGGGGCCGCACCCAGTGGTGCCACTCTAGGCTTAGTGCTTAGTTGCTCCTGACTCAGTGCTCAGTGGCTTCTGATAGTGCTTGAGGAACCCTGGAGGGCAAAACTTTCTCTCCCCAGGCCCGGGCCTGATGGTTTTGAGTCTTGTGGACTTGGAGATGAGGGAAGTGGAAGGGCAGAGAAAGACTGAGGATTGGAGGCAATGGGGTGGAAGTTCCAACGGGGGCCACAAGAAAAGGAAGTGTCTTGTCACCCAGGTTTCAGGATTAAGGGCAGGATTGGGGGCCCGGTTTTCACCCTTCTCTTTGATCTCACCCACATGTGGATGGCGGGCCCTGTGGTGGTAGAAGGGTGGGAAGGAGAGAGCCGAGACTGACCTAGTCACATGCTGGTGGCACTTGTCTGTCTGATGTGGGGGTAATCCCGCTGCTCATCCCTGCTCCCTAGGGACACAGAGCATTTCTGGGGGCGCAGAAGAGGTGTAAGAAGCCCCTCTTGTAGCAGAAAAGAAGCCATAACCCTATTTTATAGAGTCTGAAGGCTGTTTCGGATGGGGTTCCACATCAGCCACCAACTGTCACTGTCACTGTCATTGTCCTCCCGTTGATCGTCGATTTGCTCGAGCGGGCCCAGTAACGTCTCCATTGGAGACTTTGTTGTTACTGTGTCTGGCATCTCGAATACGTCACGGGGAGCTTGCCAGGCTCTGCCGTGCGGGCGAGATACTCTTGGTAGCTTGCCGGGATATCCGAGAGGGGCGGAGGAATCGAACTCAGGTCGGCCATGTTGGCTGCGTGCAAGGCAAACGCCCTACTGCTGTGCTATCGCTCCAGCCCAGCCACCAACTAGCTACTTCATTAGCAAGGTCGGTCTCTGGGTTCCTAGGCTGTCAAATAGGGTTAATAAAACACCCATTTTATGGACTTATTTGGAAGAGCCAATGAGGTTACTAGTTAAAAAGTTCTTAGAAAGGTTCTTGGCATAGGCAAGCTTGGCCCCTGGGTTATGTAGAATTAATCAGCCTGAATGCGCCTTGCCCAGATCCAGGCTCTTGCCTTGTTAGTGGCACAATTCATGTGAACACAGGGCAGGGAGCTGACGGGACACAGGCCACTGGGACCGGACAGGGCAGCAGGCTTCGTGTATCTTCCTGTTACTGATTCCCGGTCTGGTCTCTTCACCTGGGCCCACTCCTCAGCCCTCAGCTGGGCTCTCCCTGATCTGGACAGAACAGCTCCATTTCCTACACAGACCCTGCTTGGATCTTCTGCCCCTGGTCTACTTCCCTCTGAACTTCCTTTTGCTGGTCTCTCATGAGAAGGCCCAGTTGTTCCCTGGACGCCAGGATCTAACCCTAACCTGCCACGTGTTTGTTGAAGCGGGTGGGAGGCGTCCAGCGGTGTCTGGAGGGGAATCAAGCCCACAGGAACCGAGACAACAGACGCTGAGCGGGGGCCTCCTGGGTATCATGGTTCACCTTCCTTCCTCTGAGTTCCTGGGAGCCCTGGTCATTTCTTTGTTCAATGCACATGACACTGACTCAACTGAGTTGAGGAAAATACCAACTGCATCAGTGTATGGTGGCAGATACTTCATTTTTGTTGTAAATAATACAGCTTCTGGGACCAAAGGGATAGTCCAGGGACTAAGTCACTTGCCTTGCACACAGCTGATGGGCTTGACCACTGGTGCCACTTATAATTCCCTGAGCACCGCCAGAGGTGACCTTTGAGCACAGAGCCAGGGGTGTGGTCCTCAAACTAGCCAACACAAAAGCATTTCTGTTGTTTCACAATTGAGCTAAATATATACAGTGGTGGGGATCGAACCAGGGTTGGCCACATGCAAGGCAAGGGCCTTCACCCTTGTACTGTCACTCCAGCCCTATTATGTTGAATCTTTATCCATCAGAATCACAGTGCATAGACTTCTCACAACCTTCTGTGGCATTGCTGGGGAGAGTTTATTTAGTCCTGGTTTCCCCATGGCTAACTGAAAATGTTTTTCATCCATGGATTCCTAGGTACACCCATAGACAAGAACCTAAAAAAAAAAAAGAAGAAGAAGAAAAGAACACCTGTTTTCTTATCTCTACTTGGTGCCTTGGTCTGACCTTCTTGGGTGCAGGAATGACTCATAATATGTCCCACACCCAGGTGACCAGCTCATTGTCCAGTGCCCATTGACACAGGGCCTTCCAGGAACTTCATAAAGGTCCCTCCCGATTCCAGGGCCCTCAGGGTGGGCGATCACATGATCAGGGTGACGCTTCACAGGCACAGCTAGCTCTGGCTTCGTGAACCACACTGACAATGCTACGTCCTGTCCCTGAGGCTTCATTCCTCCTTGCTCTTCTGAGCACTTCCCGCTCTTCGGTCGCAGTTTGACAAGACGTCAAACTCACGCATTAGTCTTGGTGCCAGGCTCAGAGTTCAGGATCCATTGCACAGATAGGAGTGAACACCAGTGAGTGTGCAGGCCTCATTATTAGGGCCCCGGGATGGGCCTCCAGCAGCACCCAGCGATGCCTCTCTCTGGCTGGTCACTCCAGCCTTCTCCGGCTCTCCTAGTCATTTTGGGGGCAGGGTGGGCCACACAGGGGGTGCTCAGGGCTTATCCTGGTTCTGTGCGTAGGGTTCCCTTCTGGCAATGCTCAGCTGTGGTGCAGAATCAGACAGTGCAGTACCCCTGACTGTCTCGCTGACTCCCGCCTCTTCTTTTGGGGTCCACACCTGCTGATGCTCAGGGGCTACTCCTGGGTCAGTAATTAGGGGGGATCATTCCTTTTTTTTTTCAGCTTTTTAAAGTCACACCCGGCAATGCATAGGGGTTACTCCTGGCTCATGCACTCAGGAATTCCTCCTGACGGTGCTTGCGGGACCATATGGGATGCTGGGAATCAAACCCGGGTCGGCCACATGCAAGGTAAATGCCCTACCTGCTGTGCTATTGCTCCAGCCCATTAGGGGGTCACTCTTGGTGCTTTAGAAGACCATACCATGTGGGAATCAAACTTGCCCCCTTTGCCAGTGAAGCAGGCACTCAGATTATTGAGTAAATTCGGGGCCCAGCAATTTTTTTTTCCAGTGTTGGAGATCAATCCTAAGACCTCACACATGCAAATGTGGAAATGTTCTCCCACTGAGGTGCGTGGGGTAGGTGAGGAGTGATGATTGTTTTCATGTTTAGGGTAACCGTTCTTGTGCATCGAGCAGGTAACAGGTGCTTGCTAAGCTCTTCACTGTGTCCCCCAGCTCCGTGCTAATTCACTGTGTCCCCCAGCTCCGTGCTAAATCACTCCAGGAAGGCTCGGAGGATGTCCAGGTTACTGAAGCAGAAAGTGGAGGTGGGAGATTTACGGCTGCCCTGATCTCAGCCCTGGTAAGTGCAGAGCCAGCTCTGCGGAAATTCTCTGCCAGCCGGTCCAGCCCTCCACTGCAAGGGCTCCGGGATGCAATGTTGCTCAGACCATGGGGTGCTGGGGATCACCCGGACCACACCCAGGGGTGCTCTGGGACCAGGACCTGAATCTGCATCGAGCATAGGCCACGCTGCACCCTGAACGCCGAGCTATACCTCCCTTCCCTCAGACCGGCCTTGTTTGAAAATGTTGTGTGTTGTTATTTTGTATTTTGAAGCCACAGGGCTTCCTGTTGGCTCTGCTCTCAGGGGACCCTATGGGGTCCAGCGCTGGTTGGGTGCATGCAGGCAAGCTCCTCACCCGCTAGACTCTCTCTCCACACCCATTCTAGTTCTACTTTAGGATAATTAAATAAATAAATAAGGGTCATCCCCAGTAGGATCTGGGGGCCACCAGGCAGGGCAGTTATTGGCCGTGCTGGTCAGGCCACGTGGTACTGGGGATCAAACTCAGGGCCCCACACACGCCAGCCCAGTGCTCCAGCCGCCTCCCCAGCCGCCAGAGCCAGTCCTAAGAGCGGCCTCCTGAGCTCACACCTCTCCCTCCCCTCAGACGTTGCATGTGACCATTCTCGGGGCCAAGTCAACAGCCGAGGCTTTCAGTGCTCCGGCTCCAGGGAAAATGTGTGCTCGACTCTCTTCCGAACAAAGGCGCTGGGCACCCCCCTCCTGCGGACACCCAGACTCTGGTGGCCGTGCTCCCCGGGTGCTGCCCGCCCCCTTCTGCTCCCAGCCCCGCTGCAACCTGTCACCAGCTCTCAGAGAGACGGAACAAAAGAACTAGAGCAGGAAGCGTTTGTAAATAGACTGTCCCTTTCTTTCAATAATTAAAGAAGCCACTCTTGGGAGATCAGGTTTTTATTGCTCCTTCTCAGGTTCGCTGTCATTTTCTCTCATCTGAGACGGGATTGAAGGCTGGGGTGAGCGGTGGACAGAGGAGGGGCCCCTGATGTGAACGGAGAGTGGAGGCAGAGGTCGTGGCACAGGCCCGTCCCCCCTCACCCCTTCCCCCATCTCTTTCTGATTCCTTGCCAGCAGGCGGCAGGGTGGGCTTTAAACGGCACTTTGGGGTTCTTTGGAAACAAATTGAGAGGAAATGAATGAAGGCAGGAATGAATGAAATACTTGTTGAACACTGACAATAGTGGGTGGACCGTGGACAGTGAGACTTTGAAAACACTTGCTGCAGGGCCTGGAAGGGGCAGAGCTAATGGACAGTGGAAAACAGGCTGCCGGGGGGCGGGGGGGGATGTCTAAACCGGGCTTGGGAACACCACTGGCATTCAGCATGATGTCTCCCATGGTGCTGGCACCCTGGTGGGTCTGTCTGGGGAGGGTGTGGGCCTGGAGCCACCCACGCTGTGGGGATTCACAGCAGCCCGGAAGACAAGGAGGAGGTAACTGCTGTCCCCGAAGGCAGTTTCTCAGGGGCAGAGACGGCGTCTTTACAGGGTGGGCATCTTGGGCCTGAGCTGACAGCTCGTAGGAGCCGGGGTTGGGAGTCCTGGTGCTTGAGAGAGTAATTTTGGGGGTGGAGGGGCTGGGGTCGGACCACATGTGGGGATGCTCAGGGATCATTCCTGGCAGTGGTGCTCGGGGGACCGTATAGAATGCTGGGGATCAAGCTCAGGTCAGCTGCTCGCAGGGCAGGCACTCTACCTCTGTCCGATTGCTCTGGCTCAGACGCACTTTTTTAAAATTTATTTTTAATAAAGGTAAAGGTAAAGGCCCTCCCGTTGATCGTCGATTTGCTCGAGCGGGCCCAGTAACGTCTCCATTGGAGACTTTGTTGTTACTGTGTCTGGCATATCGAATACTCTCGGTAGCTTGCCGGGCTCTCCGAGAGGGGTGGAGGAATCGAACTCGGGTCGGCCATGTTGGCCGCCTGTAAGGCGAACGCCCTACCGCTGTGCTATCGCTCCAGCGATATCATATAAAAGATTATCATAAAAAAGATATCATATAAAAGATATCATATAAAAGATGATATTTTATTTTTAATATCATCTTTTAATTAATTAATTAATTTATTTATTTTAATGAATCACTGTGAGGTACAGTTACAGACTTACAAACTTTTGTGCTTACATTTCAGTCATACAATGATCATCATACGACCATCCCTCCACCAGTGCCCATTTCCCACCACCAATGATCCCAGTATCACTCCCACCACCCCCACTCCTCCCCACTCCCTGCCTCTGTGGCAGGCACGCTCTCTCTCTCTCTCTCTCTCTCTCTCTCTCTCTCTCTCTCTCTCTCTCTCTCTCTCCCTTTGGGCTAGATGCACTTTTTAATATGGGAGGGAGTGTGGGTGCAAGATTGGGGGCCTCCAAGCTGAAAGAGCTAGCTACAAGTGGATACTCCCTGAGTTCAGTCTCACTCATATTTAACTGCTCCCGGAAGAGAACAGCGCAAAGTCTCCTGCCTCCGTGCCTGGCTGTCCTCACTGGGGCCCCTTGGAGGAGGATGAGTTGAGTTTCCCTCCCCACCCCGAGCAGAGCCCCGGCAGTTGAAGACCTCCAGTTCCAGCCACAGCCATGCTTAAGACCACTCTCCACACGTTTGGACATGACTCACGCACGAAGGGACCGGCAGAGGAACCCAGGTGTGCGGGACCCGGGGCGTAGGTCTCCAAGCCTTCTCGGATTGGGACTGGGGCCTCCTCCACCCAGATCCCCCATTTGCCAGTATGTAGGCATTACACCCACCAACTGCCCCCGGCGCCGTGTAATCCCATCAACGGCCGAGACCCAGAGACTATAAAACCCTGCTCCCAGAAGCGCGCGGCCACATTCGCAGTGGCACAATGTCTTATTATCTAGGGCACTGGTGGAGGGATGGGTACTCGATCATTGTATGACTTACTCTGGAGAACCTGGCAGGCTACCAAAAGTATCCTGCCCACACAGCAGAGTCTGGCAAACTCCCCGTGGCGTATTCAGTATGCCAAAAACCAGTAACAATGATGGGTCTCATTCTCCTGACCCTGAAAGAGCCTCGAATGTGGCACTTTTTAAAATCTCAGGGCTAGGACGAAGGAGACATTACTGGGGCAATAGATGACCAACAGGATGATCGTGATAGTGATACATATTTAACATGAGGCCAAACTGGAGACAAAGCAGGGCTCAGGGCGGGCTTAGGGTTTAATGTGAGAAACTGGCCTGGTCTCATTCATTCCAGAGTCTGTGGGATCCTACTGGAATACTTTTCAGTTGGGGTTAGAGCCATAGGGCAGCAGGGAGGGTGCTGGACTTGCATGCAGCTGATCTGGGTTTAAACCCCAGCATCACATGGGGTCCCCCAAGCCCCACCAGCAGTGATCCCTGAGCACTGAGTCAGGAATAGCCCCTGAGCACTGCAGGGTGTGCCTTCACAGCCGAAATACAAATCTTGTAAGTTTGACCTGTTATTGCCTTGATTTACATATTATCTGCTTACATCTTGTCATATTCGCATCCTACTTCTGGGAGGGAAACAAAGAAAAATGTATGGGCCAGAGAGGCAGTTTGATGAGCGGACACACAAGTTTTACACACATCGATCCTTGGTACAAATGGTCCTTTGAGTGCAGAGCCAAGTGTAGCCCAAACATCAGAGGGTGCGACAGAGACAGAGAGACAGAGACAGAGAGACAGAGACAGAGAGACAGGACACAGGCAGAGACAGAGAGAGACACAGAGACAGACAGACAGACAGACAGACAGACACACACACACGGGAGATATTCTAGAAATCGCATTTACTTTCCATAAAATCCTTCCTTCCCTAAGAAAAAGTACTTTTTCTTTCTTAAGTTTTTGGGCCTCATCTGGCAGTGCCCAATGCCTGCTCATAGCTCTGTGCTCATGGGTCACCCTGGCGGTGCTCAGGGGACCATATGCCCGGGAACTGAACATGGGTCAGCCACGTGCCAGACCACACACTGGCCACTCCAGCTCTCTCGAGCTTCCTCTTTGCCACGCAGGTCTGCAAAGCCGGAGACCCCGAGCTTGAACTGACCCCAGATACACCTTCTGGGGGTCTCGGGACAGCCTGGCAGGGCGGAGCAGCCCCGGTGGGTCAGTGAACTCCAGCGCAGCCGCCTGACAATGCCCCCTTTTGTCCTCTCCCACCCACTCCCTGTTGACTCAACCCTCGGAGTTGAGAAAACAGAACACATTTCTGCCCACGACCTCCGGTCAGTCACTGAGCTTCCCTGGGGCTTCCACTGCTTCTGCTCTGGTCCAGGAGCACCAGCCGGGACCATCTCGGAGCCTGCCAGCCGCCAGCGCCCTTTTCTGGGACAGCAGCGATGCAAACCCTCCGTCGGCGGTCCCTGCCAGGGCAGTGGGGTGTGTGCGGCTCAATGTCCCAGTTTTGGGTTCTGAAAATACGGCCCTTGTCTCTATCAGAGCATGCTCCGCAGTGCCGCCTGGGCCCTAAGTAGGTAATGGCCGGAAGTGCCTGTTCTAATTATGAGGCAACGACCTTGGGCAAGTCGGTTATTCTCGATGGGATTCCAGCTCCTCAGCGGCCACTGAGGAATAATGAAAACCGAACCTCGAGGCTGTGAGCTGGGCGAGCTGGAGATGCCGCTTGCTAGAGATTTATGATTCAATAACTTGGGGCCCATCTGCTTGGGCTAAAGCTTCGCTGGAGGCCTGGATGCGGAAAAGAGGTCTTGAGAGGCTGGAAGCCCGGATGACTGGGCAGAGGCAGTGACACTGTCCCTGCAGACAATTTCCCTCTGCAACTTGGGCATGACCCTGGGACTCCAGCTGCTTGCTGGGGAGAAAGGAGTTGGGGCCGGACAGCCCAGGGGCGTGGGCGTACAGGGGTGTGGACCTTCCTGGCAAGGTTCAGGGCTGTTTCTGCTCCTGGTGGTGCTAAGAATGGAACAGGGTCAGACGCCTGCAGGGCACAGCGCCTTAATCCTTGGGGAATCTCTCCAGGCAGAGAAAGGAATTTTTATGGTGCTGTCAGTGGTCTCGGAGCCCGGCTTCCTGTGAAGCCCCCGCAATGGGGAATGGAGGGAAGTGTCGCAGGAACTCACTCCAAGGTCCCAGAAATGTCAAGGTATTGTCTCTCCTTCCCTCCGGGGTTTCCGTTATCAGAGAAGATTCTAGAGTCACCAGGGGGACGGGGGACTCTAAATATGGAACAGTCACCGCCTCTCTCTGCTTCCAATTTCCTCTTTCGGAAAATTAGACTGTTTGCTGACGTGAGCGGCAAGATCTGTTTAGAGGTTCAGGGATTCCCAGATGAAGAACTTTAGGGGTCCCCGGGGGACCATTGTAGAGGCAGAGAGAAGGGCCTCCCCTCCCCGTCAGAAGCAGGTCCCCATCTTCCCACTGGCGTCCAGGCCATCAGGGGGCAGATTGGGGGGGGGCATCATTTTGTCCCAATCCAGATGTCCCTTTGTCCCAGTTCCCACTACCATGAGCCTGGCATAGAGAATGTGTTCTCCGTGTCTGTCTGTCTGTCTGTCTGTCTGTCTGTCTCATCACAAAGACAAATAATAACGGGAAGCTTTGTGGACATTCCCCGCTGCCCTTCCTTCGGCAGTGATGAGGCTGTCATCAATAGGCAGGGCAGAATTTTGGTGGTCCTCTAGGGAATTAGGGTGGCCAGCCCGGAGGGGGCATCCCTGTGAGGTAAGAACTGTCTAGAGATGCTCCCAGTTGTCCAACTGGGCACTGGGTTTGCTTCTCAGCTTTGGTTCTCCCCCCTCCCCCCATTTCCTCACCCCTCCCTCTCACCACACCCCCGGGTGTGAGGGTCCCCCCTGGGTGGGCCTCAGATCTATTTGTGTCTCTCGCTGCTCTGTAGTTCTTTCTGCAGGGCTGGGGGCTCCCGCAAAACGCTCACGGGCTCCCTGCATCCACACTGCCCTCTGCTGGCCAAGCCCGAAATGGTTTGCTCGCGGGGCAGAACACAGTAAGGGCACAGGATGACTGGGGAGAGGGTTAAGAGGTTTGGAAGCGCTTGCTTGAAGCCTGGCATGGCATGAGTATCGGTGCGCACGTTCGAAAGCAGCCTCTGACACCACCGCACTTTCTGTTCCCCACGAGAAGCCTGATTCCCAAACATCACCTCTCAGTATCTGCGTCGCAGACCACAGTGCCCAGAAGGGGAGAGAGACAGAGACAGAGAGAGACAGAGACAGAGAGAAGAGAGACAGAGACAGAGAGAGGAGAGGCAGGCTGGGGGAGGGGGTGGCGGGTGGGAAGCTGGGGTCATTGGTGGTGGGAAATGGGCCCTGGTGGACGGACGGGGGTTGGATTATTGTATGACCGAAACCCCATCACGAACAGCTTTGTAACTGTGTATCTCATGGTGACTCAATTAAAAAAAAAAAGAAAGAGAAAGAAAAGCCTGGTCCTGTCCTCCCCCAACATCCCAACATTGCCCTGGCCTCCTCCCCCCTTCCCTTCTGACACTCCGTCCTTGGGTCTGATTTCTGAAAGTTCATTTTCCTCTGCTTGAGGTCATCCGTCAGTTTTACTATTGAACCCCTGAGGCAGGAAATCCCCCAGCCTTGGGCTCAGCCTCCTGTCCCCCAAGCAGGGCACCCTCCTGGCCGGACGAGCAGCTGCAGGGGGCGGGAGTGGCACCTGTGACATCTTCTCCCCGACTCCTGGGGTGGAGGTGCTGTTTAGAAAGGGGGCAGGAACTCACCTCCCGGTGCTGCCACCGTCAGGCTGGGTCGCATGTCAGTGCAGCCAGCGCAGGGAACCGGCTCTCTAGCCCCGCGGCACCCCACGTCCTCTCTACCTATTTATTACAGTTCGGGGTCGGACCCGGCAGGGATTAGGGGATTCTCCCATCCCGGTGTTTGGGAATCGTGCCTAGCTGGGCTTTGGGTAGCCTCGCGCGTGCACTCAGCTGTACAGATAGAGAGAGATAGCAGAGTGGGTAGGGCATTTGCCTTGCACGCAGCCAACCTGGGTTTGATTCCTCTGCCCCTCTTGGAGAGCCTGGCAAGCTACCGAGAGTATCTCGCCCGCACAACAAAGCCTGAAAAGCTACCTGTGATGTATTCGATATGCCAAAAACAGTAACAACAAGTCTCACAATTTGTTGTGAGACGTTACTGGTGCCCACTCAAGCAAATCGATGAACAATGGGAGGACAATGCTACAGTTTTATATATATATATAAAAGGCCCTCCCGTTGATCGTCGATTTGCTCGAGCGGGCCCAGTAACGTCTCCATTGGAGACTTTGTTGTTACTGTGTCTGGCATATCGAATACTCTCGGTAGCTTGCCGGGCTCTCCGAGAGGGGCGGAGGAATCGAACTCGGGGCGGCCATGTTGGCCGCTTGTAAGGCGAACGCCCTACCCGCTGTGCTATCGCTCCAGCCCATATATATATATATATATATATGTATATATAGAGAGATAGATAGATAGATAGATAGATATAGATATATATCTATTGCAGCACTGTCCTCCCGTTGTTCATCGATTTGCTTGAGCGGGCCCAGTAAAGTCTCCATTGTGAGACTTGTTGTTACTGTGTTTGGCATATCCAATACGTCACGGGGAGCTTGCCAGGCTTGCTGTGCGGGCAGGATTCTCTCGGTAGCTTGCCGGGCTCTCCGAGAGGGGCAGAGGAATTGAACCTGGGCCAACTGGGTCGGCCACGTGCAAGGCAAACGCCCTACCACTGTGCTATCACTCCAGCCCGTATATCTCTATACATGTCTTATATATTGTTTTGTTTGGGGGCCTCACCTGATGGTGCCCATGGCTTAGTCCTGGCTCTGTGCTCGGGGATCATTCCTGGCGGGGTTCAGGGTGCCAGGGATCGAACCCTGGATCAACCATTGCAAGGTCAATGTCCTACCCATGACATTTATCGCTGTGGCCTATGCTCCTCCTTGAGCTTCCTCTCCCATCCTGCTTCCGCTCTTTAATGTGGAGGGATAGAGGGGGCTGGAGCGATAACACAGCGGGTAGGGTGTTTGCCTTGCAGGCAGCCGACCTGGGTTCGATTCCCAGCATCCCATATGGTCTCCTGAGTACCGCCAGGAATGATTCCTGAGTGCAAAGCCAGGAGGAATCCCTGAGCATTGCCGGATGTCACCCCAAAAGAACAAATAATAATGCACTGCACTGTCCTCCCATTGTTCATCGATTTGCTCGAGCGGGCCCAGTATCGTCTCCATCGTGAGACTTGTTGTTACTGTGTTTGGCATATCGAGTACGTCATGGGGAGCTTGCCAGGCTTTGCTGTGCGGGTGAGATACTCTCGGTAGTTTGTCAGGCTCTCCGAGAGGGGTGGAGGAATCGAACCCTGCTCAGCCTGGCCAGCTGCGCACAAGGCGAATGCCCTGCCGCTGTGCTATTGCTCCAGTCCAGCAAATAATAAAAGTAAAGGCCCTCCCGTTGATCATAGATTTGCTCAAGCAGGCCCAGTAACGTCTCCATTGGAGACTCTGTTGTTACTGTGTCTGGCATATCAAATACTCTCGGTAGCTTGCCGGGCTCTCCGAGAGGGGCAGAGGAATCGAACTCGGGTCGGCCATGTTGGCTGCGTGCAAGGCAGACGCCCTACCCGCTGTGCTATCGCTCCAGCCCTAGCTTCTTGGCCTTTTGGCTAAGATCAAGTGTGTGTGCAGCAAATAATAATAATAAATAAAGTGGAGGGTTAGAGCAGTGGGTAAGGCCTGGCCTTGCGCGTGGTCCACCTGGTCCTTGGCACTGCACAAGGCCTCCCGCCAACCACCACCAGGAGAGATGCCCGAGCACAACCAGGTGCGACCCCAAGCATCATCCCCATCCCCCAAATAAAGGAGAAGTCTTTGAGCTTCCCAGGCCTCACCTGGGTATGAGAATTCCATGAATTTGTTCACCTGTGTGCTATCTGCGTTAACCTTATTCTGTCCTCTGGTTGGGACACATTTTAATCTCATTTCTCCCAACAGTCACCCACGGCCCAGAAGACCTGCCCACAGCTTCTAGAACCCTCTGCTTTGTCTGAGCACACTCTAAGGGCAAACTCTGGGGCCTACAGGACTGCAAGGTCTGCCCCGGGCTCACTCTGCACCTGGGCTGAGCCGGCTTCATGCACAAGATCTGCAGGGAGAAAAGAGGCGGGATTGCAGGAGCGCTGAGCCAGCCCCGTGGTCACAGCCGAGCTCAGCAGAACTCATGGGCCTCCCAGTGGTCAGTTAGGAGCCCTGAGGTCTGGGCAGTCTCAGAAGGGGGCTCCCTCCCTGCACCCCATCCCCCATATCTCAGTTTTTCTATTGCGACAATTTAGCTTAGTTTAAATTGTGATTTTTTAAAAATAATTTATTTATTTATTGAATCACTGTGGGAAAAGTTACAAAGCTTTCAGGTTTAGGTCTCGGTCATGCAAATATCAATCACAATTCCCTTTACCAATACTTATTTTTCACCACGAAGAACCCCAATAAACCCCCACCCCCACCCCCACCCCCAATGCCTGTGGGGCAGATGAATTCTAGTTAACACTCTATCTACTTTGACTAGCTTCATTATTTCGATAAAAGTTGCACCATTATTATTTAGGGTTTACACCCCAAATCAGACCCGCTGATAAAGCATTGTGAAATGATTTGCTTTCTACAGCTGGGTTCAAGAATTAAATGATGTCGTACGACTGCTATTGTGGCCGCGCGGTTTTGGATTTCTGCTATTTTACTTGTTAACCCTGGAAGTATTTCTACTGAGAGTCAGATAATTAAGAGATTGGTTTCTGTGCTCTGGAGCCATGGCCGTGCTGGAGAGTCTCTCGTGGGGGGCACCTGGTGACCTCGGTAGGGCGTGAATGATGCGCCGGAACGCCCCCTTCCCATGAAGTTTTAGTTGCCCCATCACCACTGGCTCATACCTGGCTCTCCACAAGGCTCCCATGTGGCTGCCATCTCTAAATTGTGATTATTTTAAATCGGGACCCTACCTGGTAAGGCTTAGGGGCCCAGGAGCACTCACAGCAGAGCTTGGCTCAGAATCCAGGCAATGCCGGGGCCAAGCTCAGAGCCTCGTGCATTCTAGGGCGGTGTTCTACCCTGTGAGCTATCTCCCCACCCCCTGCTTGTACGATTGTATTGTTTTTTTTTTTTTGTTGTTGTTGTTGTGGGTTTTCTGTTGGTTGGTTTGTTTAGGAACCACATCTGGCTGTGCTCAGAACTTACTCCTCACTCTGTGCTCAGGGATCACTCCCAGCAGTGCTCCGGGGACCCTATGTGATGCCAACGATGGAACCTGGGTCAGTTATGTACCAGGCAAGTGTCTTAACTCCTGTACTATCTCTTCGGCCCCATTTGTAGTTTTAAGAGATGCCCAGTGAGGTCGAGCAGAGGATTGAAAGAGTTGATGAAGGTGTTGACTGAAGGATTGAAGGAGTTGAAAGTTGGAGCAGCTCCATCCATGCTGCTTTCCCTCAGGAAAGCCGGACGTCATTGGGCTTCGAGTAGGGGCATATTGGGGGTGGGGCCAGGAATCACCAAGGGAGCAGGGGAGCTAGTGCGGGCTTGGGCAGCGCCGTGGGTCCACAAGTGTGTGGAGTTATTTCTGGGTGGAAACTCTGTCCCAAGCAGCCCAGCGGTGACTATAAGACCAGATTGGGGTGGGTGATGGGGTGAGGAGGTGATTGTGGAGGAATAAAAGAAAACCTCAGATGAGATTCAAGACAGGATAACTAGAGCAGAGGCAAGAGCAAAAGACACTGCCTAGCAAACATCTTCAAGAATCCCGGGTGCAGAACGCTCTCCCCAAGATGCAGAGGTTCAGGGTAACCTAGCGCATGCTGCAGGATTTCCCACTGGGAAAGGCTAATGGATTTTTGGAGTGGAAATATTCCAGAAACTCCACAGTCCTCCTGCAAGAGTTTGATCCCAGGTTCTGCCACATCCACCTCCCCCAGCAAGAGCAGAAGATCTGGTGCCCCAGAAGACCCCTTAGAGATCCCTCCAGCTTAAGAGAGTTGGGACAAGACACTCCGGGACACATCTTGGGGCAGTGGGAGGTGGCTCGGGGAGGGGGCGTGTGGAGCTGGGTGTAAGGGCAAATGCACATCTCCTTTCCGTGCCCACCACTCCCACCACTGTCCACTTTCTCTGGCAGCAGCTCAGGGTAGGCAGTGGGCAGCAGAATCTGGAGCCCTGCAGACAGCCAGGAGCATCTCTGGCTGTGAGCACTGTCACATCCTCCTGGGCTTGGGATCCTCTTCCCCGTGCATCCTGCTTCACTGCACTTTTCCTCTCCTGACCTCTCAGAGTGGTTCCTTTGGGAGTAAACCTCAGGATCCGCGTTCCCCTTGGGGTAGACCTCATGGTCCTGCATTCCCCTTGGTGTAGACCTCATGGTCCCGCGGTCCCCTGTGGGTAGACCTCATGATCCTGCATTCCCCTTGGGGTATACCTCATGATCCCGCATTCCTCCGTGTGGTGACCTTATGATTCCATCTTCTCTGTGGGTAGACCTCATGATCCCGTGTTCCCCTGTGGGGTGACCTCATGATCCTGCGTTCCCCTGCTCTCCATCACCAACTCTGCTGTTTCCCTGCAGGGCCTTCAGCTTTCCCACCAGGTCTGATCTGCTGGGTGGGCAGACACACATCTTGTCTGTTCCACACACAGTAGTCACCTCCTCAGGACCACCACAGGGCTGCAGAGTCACTTCTGCTCTAGGCATCCTGAACTATGGGCCCTGGAGGGACCGGGGGCTTGGAGCCAGGCAGGTATGACCTTGATCTTTGACACTGACCCCTGAGCCCATGCACAGGCCAGTAGGAGTTGGGAAAAAGACGGTATGAGACCAGAGCAAGCCTGGACCAGCAGAGCCCAAGGTAGGACTCACAAACCGGCCTCTCTTCTCCGAGGACAATCAAGCTCGCATCCAGAGAGGCCCCAGACATTCAAGTTGCATCCCCAGGAGGCTGGGTAGTCCCAGAAGGGGGTTGCCTCCCTGTCCCCCAGCCCTCATCAAAGCTGTCCCCTCGAGATCTGAGTCCATCGCTGTCCACCCAGGACTGGCACACCTGAGCTGGTCTCAGTCCTCCTCCAGCGACCAAGCCCCCAAAGAACTCCCAGGATGCCTTCCCAGGATGGGAGGGAGATGCATGTTGAAAGTAGACTATGGAACGAACATGATTGTCACCCATTGCCTCTTTTGCAAACCACAACACCCAATAAGAGAGAGAGAACAAAAGGGAATGCCCTGCCACAGAGGCAGGGTGGGATGGGGGGGTGGGGGGGGGATACTGGGATCCGTGGTGGTGGGAAATGGGCACTGGTGGAGGGATGGGTATTTGATCATTGTATAATCGAAACCCAAGCACAAAAATTTGTAAGTCTACAACTGTACCTCATGGTGTTTCACTAATAAAAAATTTTTTAAAAAATCTCAAAAAAAAAAAAAGAATTTGGTGCTTACCTGTTTCTGCTCAGAGAGAAGGAGGTGTCTGAGGGGTGAGCAGTGCAGGAGGGACATTCCTCGCTCCAGTGTTCACTATGGACCAGCCATCTGCACAAACACCCGCATATTCCCAAGGTCAATCGGGTGCTTCCAGACACAGCAGTAGAAGAGAAGGTGGGCTGGGCAAGGCATTTGTGGCCAAGTTTCCCCACAGTCAAGACCAGGCGCCCCTGGAGGACCCTGCCAAAATAAAGTCAAACAAAGCCAGAGTTTAATCTTCCTTTGTAATTGGAGGCTGGCGAGGCCAGTGCCGTGTGAGATACTCACAATGTTACTTCCCGACGTTGTTTTTCTACCTGATAGGCCAGATGTTACTCGGCTTTATGTGCCCAGAATCTAGCCCACAGCTTGAGCAGAGAACATGATCGATGGACAATTACTAAATGATCTTCTCTCCTCAAATAGAATCTATTGGGTGGTCCGGGGCATGGCAGCATGGCTGGCATGTGAGGCCCAGAGTTTGATGCCTGGTGCCACCCTCATGTGTAGGGCACAAACCCAGCAACTCTGCTGTTGGTACACTGAGTTCCATGACAGAGTGTGATCTCGGGGCATTCCTGCATGCAAAGCACTGTCCACTCCTGGCCACTGAGCTCTCTCCCCAGCCCACTTTCTAGTATTTAACGTACATTATGCTTTGGGGTCAAAATTACGTCCAAGTCTTGCTGGGAAGGCAATGCAAAGGGCCAGAGCTCTAGTTTTGTACATGGTGCCAAGAAGCATGACCCCAGGCTCACTCCCTGCAACTCAGGCTCCCTAGAGCAGTGCTCGGGATAGCCTTGGTGGTCCCCTGCACGTTCCCCAGAAGCAACTTCCAATACTGAGTTGGAAGGATTCCCTGAGCCCTGCTCCATGTGACCCAGACCCAGCACCTACCTCCCCATGGCTCATATTGTTGGCACATCAAGACTTTGTCCCGGAGTACTACTGTTCCTTCCTCTTCCTCTAAAGTTCTGCTTTAAGAGCCCCTCCACGTCTAGGGCTGTCTCCCCTGGAGCAGTAGGGAACCCAAACAATCCTGTCTTGGATAGTGTTCTCTGCTCTATCCATGCATTTGAATGATTTGCAGACACTTCTGCCCCCAGCGATGCAACCCAGGGTCTTCTAATGTGGGGATCTGGGCAGCCTTGGCTGATGACATTCAACGGAGAAGTTCATGGGTGGCTGGATGCTTGGGGAAGGGCAAGCTACCTTCAGAGCTGTAATAGGTACATGGGAGAACAGGCAGGTCTTGTGAAATCCCAGGGCAAAATGAACATGGGGCACCTGGTTCTTTCTTATCTTGGGTAAAGATCTCCTGAGCAGTGCTGGGGGCCTTGCGGGGGGGGGATGGGTATGGTCCCAATGAAACAGGAGTAACTGGATGGGAAAGGTCAATGCAAGAGTCTGAGGATGTGGTGCTCCCAGTTGGTGCTCCTCAAACTCCATGCCATCCACTCCAGTCCTTTGCACCATCTCCCTGGCCCCTGGAGGGATCTTGAAAGTGAGGGGCATACCAGTGAGAATGGCACCTATCAAAAAGTCTGGAGATGGCTCATGTTGGTGGGATCATGGTGTGAAAGGAACCCACATCCACTGCTGGTGGTCCAGCCTCCATGGAAAGCAATATGAAGAGATCTCCAAAAGTTAGGAATCCAACTCCCATACGGCCCAGCCATACCACTTCTCAGCATCTCTTCCCAAATAGAGAAATGGTAATTTGAAAGGATCTATGCACACTGTGTCCACCACAGAGGGCAGCAGAAACGCCAAGATACAGAGACGACCCAAATGCCCAACTACGGATGAATGGACTGAGAACTTGTGGTCTATATACACAACAGGAGACTCTGCAGCTCTAAAGAGGACCAAAATCATGTGATCTGTAGCAACATGGATGGAGCCAGAGGAGATCATGCGAGTGAAGTCAGCCAGAAACAAAGGGGCAGATCCAGCATGAGCTCTCATAGTGGGACCTAAAGGTACATGGCAAAGTAGCAACAAAAGGTCAAAGGCAACACAAATTGATCCACACAATTGTGTTGAGGGTGTGGGGGTGTGTGAAAGGGAGGGTGCTGGGATCCTTGGGAGAGGGACTAGGGTTCTCTGCTGATGGGTGTGGCATTGGAATGTGTGTGAAAAACCATCATTAGCACGATTGTACATTACTGTACCTCAATCACTACCAAAACGTTTTAAAAAATATTAAAGACTGGTGAAAGAAAGAAAAAGAGAGAGGAAGAATGGAAGGAGGAAGGAAGGAAAAAAGAAGGAAGGAGCCCCTCTGGAAAGAAAGATGGCGGCGGCCGCATGGGAGCCTTGTGGAGAGCAGGTATGAGCCAGGGGTGATGGGGCGACTAAAACCTCATGGGCAGGGGGGCGTTCCGGCCCGTTCTTCACGCCCTACTGAGGTCACCAGTTGCCCCCCACGAGCAGCTCTCCGGCACGGCCATGGCTCCAGAGCACAGAAACCTATCTCTTAATTATCTGACTCTCAGTAGAAATACTTCCAGGGTTAATAAGTAAAATAGCAGAAATCCAAATCCAGACATCATTTAATTCCTGAACCCAGCTGTAGAAAGCAAATCATTTCACAGTGCTTTTTCAGCAGGTCTGATTTAGGGGGGTGGGTAAACTCTAAATAATAATGGTGCATCTTTTATCGAAAACATGAATCGAGTCAAAGTAGATAGAGTGTTAACTAGAATTCATCTGCCTCACAGGCATTGGGAGGGGTGGGGAGTGGGGGTTTCTTGGGGTTCTTCGTGGTGAAAAATAAGTATTGGTAAAGGGAAATGTGTTTGATATTTGCATGACCGAGACCTAAACCTGAAAGCTTTGTAACTTTTCCCACAGTGATTCAATAAATAAATAAATAAATTATAAAAAAGAAGAAGGAAGGAAGGAAGGAAAGAAGAAGGATGGAAGGGAGGAAGGAAGGAAAGGAAGGAAGGAAGGTGGGAGAGAGGGAGGGAGGGAGGGAGGAAGGCAGGAAGGCAGGAGGGCAGGAGAGAAGGCGGGAAGGTGGGAAGGCGGAGGGAGGGAGGGAGGAAGAAAGGAGGAAGGGAAGGAGGGAGTGAGGGAGGGAGGGAGAGGAGGGGGGAAATGGGCACAGTTATGGCAAGCAAGGAGGCAGGTTGATAGCCTTTCTCTGGCTCATCCTTCCTCAGCACACCCTCCCCACCCCTGAAACTGTCCCTTGTAAGCAGCAGCTCTGTACTAAATCAGATACTCACGTGATTGAATTAAGCCGTCGAAGGAGACATATTTCACTTTAATTTTATCTTAATAGGCGCCCGCTCTGATAAATTGTGGATCCCAATGTTGTATATTTGCACTGCTACAAGCCGTGATTCTGTTCGGAATACAAATGATGACTTATGTAGGAACACTCAGACCTTCCAGTCTGCTGGCGTTCTACCAGGCAAACCGAGAGGTCCAGAAAAATCCAGCCCTCCATCAAATTAAAATAAGAATTTTTACTAGCAAAAGGCTGAGATCAAAATAACCCATTTCACAGCTCGGGTTCTTTTGAGGTCTGCCGGGAGGTGACTTTGGGTGGCGTTTGCAGTCTTTCATCAAAGAAAGCCATTTGGCTGCCATTTCCTCTCTCAGGTGCTTTTCTCTCTTTGGGAAGTTTCTCTGCTTTGGAAAAAGCCACTCTGGGTGGGCTTAGCAGACCCAGAGCGCCCATTGTTAGGAGAGGGTCTTGGAGCCATAAACTCCAGCCTTTATTTCACAGCAGATGAAAGCAGCACGTTGGAGCCCAGAGGGAGAGCTCTTGCCTTGTATACGTGAGGCCCCGGGTTCGACCCCCAGCACCAGGAAAAAGAGAAAGAGAGAGAGAAAGACCCAGAGGGAAGGTGCTGGGGTCTTCTCAGCCGCAGAGCTTGAGAATGTTCTCCTGTGTGTTCTTGGACTTGCAGCCTTTGGGGCTGGGTGCCCAGTGTCCTGGCCAGAACTCAGAGCCCTTCCTCCCTCCTGGGGAGTCCCGAGACTCCGCCCCATGGGAACACACGCACAGGATCAGAGCAAATCGCAGCCCAGCCCTGCTCCCCAAGTGCCAAGGCCGCTCTGCTTGGAATCTGGATTCAGGACCTTTTCCTCAAACACACCATCCGTGTCCGGTGGGAAGCTCGAGAGCGTTTCCACCAGCTGTGGAATCCGGGGGTCTGTGTGTACTGGCCATTCCTGCCTGCCTCCAGGACACCTGTCTACAGGTGCACAAGGGGACAGAAGAGTGGGGACGAGGGGAGGTCACTCTGCTTTACCCACCAGGGCCAGAGAGCCAGTACAGGGCTTAACCACCACCAGCAGTGACCCCTGAGCACTGCTGGGTGTGCCCGCCCAATAAAATAATAAGCAGGCAAGGAATCTAATCAGACATTTCTGCAAAAACAATGTACAAAGGGTGGGCAAGAGAGCTAAGTACACCCTCCCCCCGACATTTTTCGGGTGGGTAGGTGGGTGGGGATACACCCGGTGATGCTCAGGGCTTGCTTCTGGCTCTGCACTCAGGGATCATTCCCGGGAGGCACGAGGGACCACATAGGGTGTCAGGGATCAAACCTAGGTCGGCTGCGTGCATGGAAATCGCTTATCAGCTGTACTGTCTCTCAGCCTTACCAAGGCCCACCTGGGTTGATCCCCAACACTCCATATGGCCCCCCAGGAAATGCCTGGAGTAATTCCTGAATGCAGAGCTAGGAGTAACCCTTGAGCATAGCCAGGTGTGGCCCCCAACCTCCCCCCCCCAAAAAAAAACCAAGAAAACAAGAATAAAAAAGAAAACTAATTCTCATTAGCTAAAGGCACAACCCCTTCAGAGATGATGGTCATTTGATTTGTGTAGGAGACCCCCTGTCCGGGGTGGGTGGGCTTGTCTGTTTGTGCCTTCTCCGTTGTAGCCTTTTCAGAGAGAAGAATGAGAATAAATTTTGTTTGTATGCGTGACTGTTGACCAAACATTTCTCATTAGGACTGGAGCAATAGTACGGGGGTTGGCGGAGAAGGGGGTAGGGTGTTTGACTTGCAGGTGTGGGGCCTGGGTCGATCTGCAGCACTCCAGATGATCCCCCGGGAAATGCCTGGAGCAATTTCTGAATGCAGAGCCAGGAGTAACCCCCCCCCCCGAAAAAAAAAAAAACAAGAACAAAAACCAAAACTAATTCTAATTAGCTTGAGTATGGATGGCCAAAGGCAGAAAACCATGGATAGAGTTGCACCGTATGCAACGACCCAGGGCCACACCGCCACCTGCTGGTCGAACCCATGCATCTCTGTCGCATTGGGCCGTTGCCTAGGTCTGGACATATGTTAGTGGTGGTTTCCTGCGGATTTCCTGCCCCTTGTCCAAATCCTGGGGCGAGCACCCGGCAGGCAGATGCAGCCTTTGCCAGGTCCTGCTGTGGACAGAAAACGACTTCGATCTTCTCCTGCTTTGCTGTTCAGCCCCTGTGTCTCGCCCTCTGAATGCTTCTTGAGTTCCAGACCCCCAGTTCACATCTTTCTTCCCCAAGCCCCCCTAACTTGGAAATGGCTTAGGAAACCACTTGCTGGTGCTCAGGCACATTTTCTGAGCCTGCTGATCTAAAACTTTGACTGCATCCAACAGCATTGGATCGAATGCTGTCTTGTGGCCAGACTGAGAACTCGGGGTACGACCAAGGAAAGAGCAGCCCCCTCCCCGCCACTTACCGAGCACAGAAGCCCAGCACTGGGCTCTAAGGTAAGCTTTAGGGATTCATGAAAAACATGTTATTGCTGTTGTTGCTACTGGGGATTGAACCCAAGGTCTCTCAGATGCTTGGCAAATGTTCTACCGTTAAATACGTTTAATGAAAAACTTCTTAAAAAAGATGATCCAAGTACCTCAGTGGGGGAGGGGGCAGGCGTGACCCTCTGCTAGCTCCAAAAGAACCCTGGCAGGCGCAAACCTCCAGAACCCAATCGCTGCCATGCTCACAGCCGACCTGAGCCTGGCTTATCCTGAGCCCCCCACGATGAAAATGAATCTGCTGAAAAATCCAGGTATGAGGGACTTGTGGCTGAAATCTCCAGGCTCTCACGGAGCCAGGATAGGCCCCCTCCCTCCATCTCCCTGTGTTTCCGGGTCCCTGGCAGTCATACCCACCAACTGCCTCTGGGAGCCATATAAAAGCCATATAAATGGCCATGGTCCAGAAACTCACAAATATATCTTGAAAGAGAGTGACATACTGCAGAGATGCCTCTGGACCCCAAAATTGCCATCCAGTTAAAAATTTAACTCCGCTCTAGCACCCTACTTAAAATTGGAGTATGCAGTTGCTTTTGTGGCCATACTTTACGCCACTGATATACCAAAAATGGCACACCGTATTTGATGGGGTGAAGGTAGAAGGCAACCGGTCTTGAAAATATATATCATATATATATGTATATATATATATATATATATATATATATATATACTGTCCTCCCTTTGATCATCGATTTGCTCGAGTGGGCCCAGTAACGCTTCCATTTTGAGACTTTGTTGTTACTGTGTTTGGCATATCGAATACGTCACTGGGAGCTTGCCAGGCTCTGCCGTGCGGGCGAGATACTCTCGGTAGCTTGCCGGGCTCTCCGAGAGGGGGGAGGAATTGAACTCGGGTCGGCCATGTTGGCTGTGTGCAAGGCAGACGCCCTACCCGCTGTGCTATTGCTCCAGCCCAATAAAGATCAAGTACAACATCATTGGTCTGACTGAGATGAGAAGGCTTCAATCACATCACACCATTTTCGACATGGGGAAGAACTGTTCTTCAGAACATGTGACAAAAGAGCCATTGGTGGTGTTGATGTCCTTGTCAACAAGAACTTGGCCATAAACATTGATTCATTTGAATGCCTAACAACCTGAAGCAGACGATTACTTTTGAATAGATGTGGCTCACTACTGGCAGTTTCTGTCTTCATTGTCTATGCACCAACATCCAATTATGGTGAAGGAGAAATTGAGATGGTCTACATGGGGCTGGAGAAGTTCTATACAGAAGACCACACCTTCTACAAGATCATTGTCTATGATTTTAATGCCAAGGTAGGACCGAGAAGATCAGCTGAAGAATTCCACATCGGGACCCATGGCCTAGAATGGAACGAACAGGGTGAGAGACTGTCTGAGTTCGTCATGTTGACCAAGACCATCCATGGTAACTCACAATTCCAGAAAGCCGAATCTAAACGTTAGACACAGGAGTCTCCCCATGGACGGTTCCACAACGAAATTGACCATATCATATTCAATCGAAAGTCTTGCCTGACCGATGTCGCTATTGTCTCAAAATTCCAAATGGGATCGGACCACCGTCTCCTTCATGCAAAATTCTACTTCACAGAGTGGGGAGAAAGGGCTGCAAAGTTTAAGAAGAGAACTCCCAGAACGACCACCAATTGGGAGCTCTTTGGCACTATGGCTGCAACATGGGAAGATGCCGTCATTGACAACATTGACGAGGAATAAGATCGACTGGTTCAGTGCCTCCATGATTGTGAGAGGAATGCCGAGAGAGAGATAGCTACAAAAAGACGCCGGTCTTCGAAAACTCTCGAGCTCATTCGCCAATGTGGCTTGGCGCAAGCTTCAGGCAACTGCAAGGGAATGTCTGAGCTCGCAAAGCAGTGCAGAGAAGTGATAAAGGAAGACCTCAAAGAGAGAAGAGCAGCAGTGATGGCAGATTCAGCAGAAGCTGGGAAAAGCATTTGCAATGCCTGCCTGTCCTTTGCCAACTACAAGACCAAGATGACTGTCCTCTGGTGTCCTGATGGATCTATCACATCTTCCAGAAGGGCAATGGAGAAGATTATCCATGACTTCTACTACTCAATCTCTTTGATAGCCACATCCACCTGCCCACATACCAAATTCCGCAGGATGGATATGTCATTCCCAACATTCTCCATTCCAAAATTCGACACGCCATTTCGTCGGTAAAGAAGCGAACAGCACCCGGCCCAGACAAGGTCAGACCCGAACACCTGAAGAACCTGCTGTCAGTACTCAACAATACACTGGCTCGGCTCTTCACGCTACCTGTCTGAATGCAAGTTTCCGTCCCAATAGAAAACCAGCAGGACTGTACTACTGTACTATTGTACTATTGTCTCCCTTATTAAGGAGACATCCACGACACTGGTAACTATCGCCTGATCTGCCTGTTGTCTGTCGTCTACAAGCTGTTCACTTGAGTCATCCTGAATAGGATTGGCAGAACACTAGATGAAGGACAACCATGCAAGCAAGCCAGTTTCTGAAAAGGATTCAGCACAATCGACCATATCCACATGATAACCAAGCTCATTGAGATTTCTCGGGAGTTCAAGATGCCACTCTGTCTAACGTTCATTGATTTAAAGAAGGCCTTTGATTCTGTTGAGACAGAAGCGGTCATCGAAGCCCTAGCCAAGCAGGGCATTCAAACTCAATACATCAGGATCCTCCGTGAGCTGTATTATGGATTCACTACCAGGATTTCACCATTCTACAAAGAAGTAATCATCGATGTCAAGAGAGGGGTTTGGCAGGGTGATACCATTTCACCGAAACTCTTCAGTACCACCCTCGAGAACATCATGCGACGACTGGAATGGGAAGGAATGGGGGTGAAGATAGATGGTCGGCAATTACACCACCTCCGCTTTGCTAATGACATCATTCTAATAACACCAAACATTAGCCAAGCGGCACAAAGGCTGGCCGACTTCGTGAGTGTGGAAAGGTCGGACTCCAGCTGAATCTCACGAAGACAATATTCATGAGAAACAGTCTCACTTCTGATGTTCCATTCGCTCTCAATGGAACGACCATCTCCGAATGCAACAGTTATGTGTACCTAGATTGAGAAGTCAACATGACGAATGACCTGGCACCTGAGTTGTGCAGGAGGAAGAGAGCGACTTGGAACACCTTCAAGAGCGTCGAAGAAATGCTAAGAGGACGAAGAACCTCCGGCTCTGGGCACATCTCTTTGATTCCACTGTTCTTCCTGCATTAACATACGTCTTAGAGACCTGGGCCCTACAAAAACAGGATAAGAACGCTATTTGGGTCTCCCAAAGAGGAATTAAAAGAGGTATGTTTGGAGTATCACGCTTCACTCAAATGAGAGAAAGAATCCGGAGTTCCAACCTCTGTCAACGATCAAGAATCAGGAATGCTGTCTCATTTGCCACGGCATCGAAAATCAGATGAGCTGGACACGTAATGAGATTTGGAGAGGACCACTGGACTAGATCCATTACCGAATGGATCCCACGGGACGTCAAAAGATCATGTGGCCACCCACCAATGAGATGGTCAGACTTCTTCGTCAAGACCCTGAATGATTGGTTTGAGGCTCTTCGTGTTCCTAGAATGAGCAGACGCCATTGGACTACACTATCATATGACAGGGACAAAGGGAGAAGTTGCTGGTGCCCGCTCAAGCAAATCGATGAGTAACAGGATGTCAAGTGATCAAGTGAGATATATATATATATATATATATATATATATATATATATATAAAGGTAAAGGCCCTCCCGTTGTTTGTCGATTTGCTCGAGCGGGCCCAGTAACGTCTCCATTGGAGACTTTGTTGTTACTGTGTCTGGCATATCGAATATGTCACGGGGAGCTTGCCAGGCTCTGCCATGCAGGCGAGATACTCTCGGTAGCTTGCCGGGCTCTCCGAGAGGGGTGGAGGAATCGAACAAGGGTCGGCCATGTTGGCTGCGTGCAAGGCAGACGCCCTACTGCTGTGCTATCGGTCTTATATGTATATATACAGGCTAACCTATAACAGCATGTTAGTGATCTCTTATATAGGGGTTTAATAGCTCCAAGGTGAGATGCAACAATTTTCACACACGCTTTCCTCCAAGGAAATCTTTTTGGATGATTTTTAGTCAATTATTCATAACAAGCAATACAAAATAAATTATTTAGCATCTGCCTTGAGGGCAGGCTTGGATGGTGGTGGGAAAATTCGAAATAATGGTGGTGGGAAGGTGTGATGGTGGCGGGATTGTCGCTGAAATATTGAATGTAATAAATTGTGATAAAAAAAATGCCAGCTGACAGTTCGGAGGATTAGTACAAGAATTAAGACACTTGCCTTGCACTCAGCTCACCTGAATTAGATTCCTGGTACTACACAGAGTCCCCCAGTACCGTCAGGAGTCACCCCTGAACAGAGTCGGGAGCAAGCCCTAGCCCTGCTGGATATGTCTCCAAAACCCAACCAACAAATAAACGTGTAGCATTTTCTATGAAGGAAGATGTCCATGGGGCAGACTTCCTCTGGACCCACCACCATCACCGCTCAGAGTTCCTGGAAAAGGCAGGAGTCAGATGAGGCGTCAGTGATGCAAACTGGGGGGCTCCTGCAAGAGGCAGTTTCGTCTAAGTGAGATTAGAAACGAAGCCAGTGGGGAGGGGGGACCAAAAAGTCACTTAACATGGGTTGTAAGTGAACTCCCAGGAAGAGCTAGCACCTGCCCATGCTGGATTCTTCTGGGGAAGGTTGGAAGGGCAGCAGGGAGGACTTACCTCAGACTCAGCAGGCAGGTGCTATAAGGAGATCCCTCCCCACGAGGGAAATCACTCCCAGAAAGAAGATAAGAGGCAGAGATACCTCACAAGGGCTCTAGGGCTCTGGGCACCTCACTCCAGCTGCTTTCTCTCTCATACCTTGATGAAGGGACAAAGCTGTCATTAGGTGCCACAGACTTCCAGTTTCTATTATGTTGCTTTCGCAGGCCCTCTGGTTAAATGTCCTCATTCAAGAATAGAATGAAGGGCAAAATTATTATTAATCATTATTATTATTATTTTGGTTTGAGGGGATACACCTAGCTGTGTTCAGGGCTCACTCCTGGATCTGTGCTCAGGAATGACTCTTGACAGACTCGGGGGACCATGTGGGATGCCAGGGATTGAACCAGCCACATTCAAGGCAAATGCCCTGCCCACTGTACTATCTCTCCAGCCCCTATTATTATTGTTATTATTACTACAGTGTCAGGGATCACATCCAGGGCAGCTCACATGTGCAAGACAAGCACTCTCCCACTGAACTCTATCCCAAGACAGTATAAAATGTTTAGATGGAGGGCTGGAGTGATAGCACAGCGGGTAGGGCATTTGCCTTGCATGCGGCTGACCCAGGTTTGATTCTCAGCATCCCATGTTGTCCCCTGAGCACCGCCAGGAGTAATTCCTGAGTGCAGAGCCAAGAGTAACCCCTGAGTATTGATGGGTGTGACCCAAAAAGAAAAAAAAAAGGGCTGGGGGTTTGGCTTTGCATGGCGGCTGGAGGAGGGTGTCAGTTTTAATCCTCAGTACTGCAAGGAAACGATCCCACCAGCATCCCACATGTGGCTCAAAACCCCACAGATTAAAATAAATTAAAAAGAAGACTGGTGGAAACGCAGACTTAAGCTAGGAAATAGCCCGGCTAGGTTCTTTGCGAGAAAATCTTGCTAGACCATCTTTAAGCAGCAGTCCTGTTTAGTTTTAATTTTTTGAAACTAATTAAAAAAAAACTTTTAGGGGCTGGAGCAATAGCACAGCAGGTAGGGCGTTTGACTTGCACGAGGCAGACCCAGGTTCGATTCCCAGCATCCCATATGGTCCCCCAAGCACCACCAGGAGTAATTCCTGAGTGCATGAGCCAGGAGTAACCCTTGTGCATCCAAAAAGCAAAAAAAAAAAATGTTTAGATGAAGAATTTAAATCCTTGATGGTGAGTTCATTCGGACTAAAACTGGATAAGAATCGGCACTGACTGACCAAAATACAAAGACAGTCTACAGAATGGGAAAGGATATTCACCGAATACACATCTGACAAGGGGTTGATATCCAGGATATACAAAATACTGGTTAAACTCCACAAGAAGAAAACATCCAACCCCATCCAAAAATGGGGCAATGAAATGAACAGAAACTTTCTCAAAGAAGAAATCCGAATGGCAAAAAAGCACATGAGAAAATGCTCTACATCATTAATCATCAGAGAGATGCAGATCAAAACCACAATGAGATACCATCTCACACCTCAGAGACTGGCCCACATTCAAAAGAACAAAAGCAACCGATGCTGGCGTGGATGTGGCGAGAAAGGGACACTCCTTCACTGTTGGTGGGAATGTCCACTGGTTCAGCCCTTCTGGAAAACAGTATGGACGATTCTCAAAAAATTAGAAATTGAGCTCCCATTTGACCCAGCAATACCACTCCTGGGAATATATCCCAGAGAGGCAAAAATGTATAGTCGAAGTGACATCTGCACTTGTTTGTTCATTGCAGCACTCTTTACAATAGCCAGAAACTGGAAGGAACCTGAATGCCCAAGAACAGATGACTGGTTAAAGAAACTTTGGTACATCTACACAATGGAGTACTATGTAGCTCTTAGAAAAGATGAAATCATGAAATTTACATACAAGTGGTACAATATGGAAAGTATCATGCTAAGCGAAATGAGTCAGAAAGAGAGGGATAGACATAGAAAGATTGCATTCATCTGGGGGATATAAAGTAACAAAGTATGAGATTAATACCCAAGAATAGCTGAGATCAGCACCAGGAGGATTACTCCATAACTTAGAGGCCAGCCGGGTATCCTAGAGGAAAGGGCTGTTCAGATAGAGAAGGGAGCACCAAATAGAGGATGTTTGGAGGATCCTCCCAGGAGGGGAGATGCATGTTGAGAGTAGACTATGGACTGAACATGTTTGCCACTCAATGCCTCTTTTGCAGACCACAACACCCAAAAGGAGAGAGAGAACACAGGGGATTTCCCTGCCACAGAGACAGGGGGGATGGGGGGATGGGGGTGGGAGGGATATTATCCATGGTGGTGGAAAATGGGCACTGGTGGAGGGATGGGTATCTGATCATTGTAGAATTGAAACCAAAGCACAAAAAATTGTAAATCTACAACTTAAAAAAAAATAAAATAAAATAAAGGGGAAAAAAAAAAAGAATCGGCACTGACTAGATAGATAGGTAGGTAGATAGATAGATAGATAGCAGTCGTGTGCACGAGGCTCTGTCATTTGCCCTAAAGGTGGCTGGGTTCAATCCCCGGCATCTCACATGGTCCCCAGACTCTGCCAGGAATGATTCCTGAGCACAGAGCCAGGAGTGAGCCCTGAGCGCAGTTAGGTGTTTCCTATATATAGTGTTCCCTGAATATTTGCTCCTCTTCTTTAGAGAGGGATAGCAATTCGCTGCGCTCTGCTATACCGAGTCGAGGGTCCTGGAGCCCACCTTTCCGAATGGTCTGAAGAAGATGCTCTGAGGACAGCGGCAGCTCAACCTCGAGGACGTACTTCTTCCTGCCACCAGAGGGAGGCGTGACTCCACCGCACGGGCACGCGCCTTCCTTTCCCTCCGGCAGAGGGCGCTGGCGGCCGCCCCGCAACCCGGAGCCCCTGGCCTGGGTCCTGACTCCAGCCAGCGTGGGGGCGAAAGCAGTGGGGGGCCTTAGCCGCGCCCCAGGAGTGCAAACCCTGTCAAGACCCCCGGAAAAGCCGGCCACAGAGCCTCATGCACACGACTGCTCTCCCAGCTCCCGTGCTCACGAAATTTTGTTTAAATTTTTAAGGGGTAAATTGAAAGTTAATGGAAATTTAAGTTAGAATTTTTCTTTTGTTTGTGACCCAAAGGGTCACACCCGGCGATGCACAGGGGTTACTCCTGGCTCTACACTCAGGAATTACTCCTGGCGGTGCTCGGGGAGGATATGGGATGCTGGGAATCGAACCTGGGTCTGCCGCGTGCAAGGCAAACGCCCTACCTGCTGTGCTATCGCTCCAGTCCCTAAAAGTTTTTTTTTTAAAAATTAATTTCAAAAAATTAAAACCAAACAGGACTGCTGCTTAAAGATGGTCTAGCAAGGTTTTCTCGCAGAGAACCTAGCCGGGCTATTTCCTAGCTCAAATCTGCGTTTCCACCAGTCTTCTTTTTCATTTATTTTAATCTGTGGGGTTTTGAGCCACATGTGGGATGCTGGTGGGATCGTTTCCTTGCAGTACTGAGGATTAAAACGGACACCCTCCCCCAGTCGCCATGCAAAACCAACCCCCCAGCCCTTTTTTTTGGGGGGGTCACACCCATCAATACTCAGGGGTTACTCCTGGCTCTGCACTCAGGAATCAGCCCTGGCGGTGCTCAGGGGACCATATGGGATGCTGGGAATCAAACCCGGGTCGGCCACGTGCACGGCAAACGCCCTACCCGCTGTGCTATCACTCCAGCCCCCCCCCCAGTCCTTTGAGCCACCTACCTATAGCCCCCAGCTGTCTTTTTTGATACATTGATTTATTTTGATTTTGCAGCAGCAGTGCTTGGGGCTTACTCCTGCTGGTACCACATGCAGAGCCTGAGACCGAATCGGAGTCAGCCACGTGCAAGGCGAGCACCTTCCCTGAATGATCGTCTCTCAGGCACCTGGTATATAATGTTTTAAAAGGAGAGGTATGTGAAAAACAGGCAGTTACTACTCGGGGACCCCCACCCACAGCCTCCCCCACTGAGGCACAGAAGGGAAGTAAGAAGAAGGGATGAGAGGGCTGGGTTTGAGGACGGCACCACTAGCTTCCCTGTCTGGTGCGTCTTCCGGTGAACTCGTCCCGGTACCTTCCTCTGTGAAACTAGAAAGGAACCCCCTGGTCATTCACCGCAGTCTGAGCCTTGCTCCAAGTACAGTATTTGAAAATTTCCCATCAGTGGGAGCACTGTGCGAATGGGAAATATTAAGAAAAATCCTCTTTCGAGTTTTGAACTCCCGGAAATATAGGATTGTGGAGAAATCAGTGTTCATGGAACGAGAGTCAGAACAATACCCAAAGTCATAGAGGTGAAAGTTAAGTCCCTTAAAATTCTACTATCAAGAAACTGATCACAGTTAGGACGGGGCTATGGTTCAGCAGGAAAGCATTTGGCCTGCATGTGGGAGGCTCTGGGCTCTGTCTATAGCGCTGATCCCTGCCAAAAAATATCACTGTTCATATCTGAATATGCTCTTGACATCCCTGCCTACATATATGCACATATAAGTAAGTGATGGGTGCGACTGAGTTGTCTCATACATTCTATGGTTTGATTTTGGTTCTGGGCCATACCTGGAGATGCTCAGGGGTTACTCCAGGCTCTGCACTCAGGGATTATTCCTGGCAGTGCTCAGGGGACCATATCCGATGCCGGGAATTGGACCTGGGCAAGCATCCTTCTCACTGTACTGTCACTCCAACCTCCATGCTCTGTGACTCAAATGCCTCTTCCCCTGTGCCTTGTGGCAACACCAGGGAACACGGTTGAGTCTCCCGCTGTACCAGCCTTTCTTTGAGCCATTTCTGTGAATCATCAGTGGCATCTTATACGGGCTCTTAGTTTGAAAGCTAAGAACTGAGGTCCAGAGAGCTGAAGGAAGAGCTTGCCCAATCTTAGGAAGCCTTTCCACTTTGATGAACTCATGTCCTTCTGCTCACCATTCGCTGATTTGATGACGCTGAGTTTCATTTCATTTCATTTCATCATCCTGTTATTCGTCGATTGCCTCGAGCAGGCCCCAGTAACGTCTCTTTCATCCTAGCCCCGAGATTATATTCAAGGCTCTTTAGGAGAACGAGACCCATCATTGTTACTGGTATTTGGCATATTGGGTACGCCACAGGGAGTTTGCCAGACTCTGCCCTGTGGGCAGGCTACATTCGACAGCCTGCAAGTTTGTCCAAAGTAGGAATGAGATAATAAGATGTCATAAAAAGATGTCCTGATAAGATGTCGCGCGGCCGCGAATGTGTAGACAGTCATTTCAACTGTACAGTTGAGTTTAGCTGTACAGACGCTGAGTTTAGCGCCGGGTTTTTATTTTTTGTACTTTATAATTAAAATTTTTTTACTGAATCACTGTGAGATAATCCCTTATAAGGCTGTTTATGACTAGGTTCCAGTCATACAGTGTTCCAACACCCATCCCTGAACCAGTGTGCGTTACCCAGCACCAGTGGCCCCAGGTTCCCTCCATCCAAACAACAGGCACGTCTACCCCTGTCTGTCTCTCTGTCTCTCTCTTCTATGACACCGGGTTTTAAAGAGCAGCCACCATCCAGAGGCTGCTTCTTCTCGAGAAAGGACAATTCTCGACGTGGAAGTCAGGGACAGCGTTTGAGCACAAACGTTGTTTGAGGACCGCCAGCTCGGCCTAAATTCCTAGACAGGGGGTGCAGCTGGGTTGATTTTGATTTGGGGCATAAAACCAAACAGAAGTGACCCGGCAGTTTTACATGTCAGAGGCTGATTAATTTTAATTTTACTGCTGTTCATGTCTCTCCATTCTCTCAATTATTGCCTTGAAATCACTCTGATGGGTGGTGACCTACTTCTTGCCAATTTAGCCTTTGTGTGTGTACGTGTGTGTGTGTGTGTGTGTGTTTGTGTGTTCATTTCATTTAACTTTGTTTTGCTTGGGGCACACCCGCAGTGCTTGGGGGTTATTCCGAGCCCGACTGGAGGAACCCACTCCTGCCGGTGCTCAGAGGATGATGAGGTGCAGGGAAATGAGCCCAGGCTGCCCACGTACAAAGCACAAGCTCAGCCTCCTGGCCTCTCCCTGGGTGCACCTGTGTCTTAGGCACTGACCGGGAGGTTGAGCGCTGACCTCTAGGAGCACGACCACGTGAGGGGGCCCCCTCCCTCAGCTCTGAACGCCCTTGTTCACTGCTTCCCCCCTGGACTCCAGGTCAATGTCTTCCAACCTCTATAACCTATATTCTAATCTTATACTACATCAGTTGAACTCGGCCTCTTTAGTCCTATGGATAGAAAAAAAACAAAAACAATTCTAGTTCTTCCCACAAGATGTCAGCAGGGAGTGAAGGAAACCGGGGGAGGAAAGGGACAGTTCCAGAATGATCTCTCGTATGTGGGACTTAAAGATACGCAGCCAGGAAGCAACAAAGGGCCAGAGGCCTCATAACAGGGATGGAGGTTGGGGGGCCAGATCCACACAACTGAGTTGGGAGTGGGGGTGAGAGAGGCGGGGTAAGGGTTGTTTGGGGCAAAAGGTGATGGGTGTGGTGGTGGAATCATGTCCATGAGGAAACATTAATAATAGTATTGTGAACCGAAAAACTTTCAAATAAAAAATGTCAGGGGCCAAAGCAATAGTACAGTAGGTAGGGTGCTTGCCTTGCAGAAGGCAGACCCAGGTTCGATTCCCCAGCACCCCATATGTTCCTCTGAGCACCACCAGGAGTGTTCCCCTGGTCTGCTCTCCTTCTGCCAAGATCCCTCCCGTGGCTCTGCAAATGTTGTTTTCACCCTCAAGCTTATCTGATGTTATTATTATTATTATTATTATTATTATTATTATTTCCAGTTTTTCACACTGCAACAGTCTTTTCCTAGAACTGAAGTTCTAAGCAAAATCCTTCCAAAACTTATCTTCTAGGTCTGGAGAGGGAGCACTGTGGGTCGAACACTTGCCTTGTACCTGGCTGCCCCGGTTCAATCCCCGGCATTTCCCGAGTTCTGCCAGGCGTAATCCTTGAGCACAGAGCCAGGAGAATACCTAGTACCACCAGGTATAGCCCCCTGGGGGAAAAAAAATCTCCTGAACAACAACAAAATTACCTTCCAGCTCAATGATCTGGAGTGCAGAAGGCCTAGAGTTAGTGACCAGCACTGAGTGGCCTCTCCTCCTGCACAGATAATGACCCCTGAGCCCCTGAGCATTGACCAGGGAGCTAGTCCCTGAGCACTGTCAGGTATCACCCAACAAACAGAAAAAAAATAAAAAGACCTTCTCCAACTGAAAACACTGCATTTCTTTTTTTTTATTAAAAAAATTTTTAATAGTGAGACATTATGAGGTACAGTTGCAGACTTACACATTTTTGTGCTTGTGTTTCAATTATACAATAATCAAATACCCATCCCTCCACCGGTGCCCATTTCCCACCACCACGGGTCCCAGTATCCCTCCCACCCCCCATCCCCCCCACCCCACCCTGCCTCTGTGGCAGGGCGTTCCCTTTTGCTCTCTCTCTCTTATTGGAACACTGCATTTCTTTTCATATGTTTCTTTCCTTTTATTTTTTTTTGGGCCACACTCAGTTTTGTTCAGAGCTTACTCCTGACTCTGCACTCAGAGATCACTCCTAGTGGGCTTAGGGGACCATATGGGATGCCGGGGATTGAACCCAGGATGGCCACATGCAAGGAAACTGTCCTACCTGCTGCATTGCTGCTCTCACCCTGGTCCACATTCCTTCTGGGAGGAAAAACAAGCTTATTTCCCTTCTAAAGGACTTTTTAAAAAATGAATTTGTTGACAATTCATCTCGAACAATGATGTCACACACATTTAACAAGCAAGATGCAGACATCAGCTGAAGGGATCATGTCCTTTGGAACATTCAGTGGGAGGCTGAGTCATCTCAGCCCTCGACATAAAGTTTACATTAGTCACTTAGGGCAATAATGAGGGCTAATTGTCTATGGCTTTAAAAAAGAACCCCTTCTCTTCATGGTGCAGAGAACAGAGCCATATAAACTCCGGCTGGATGATCTGGCGCAACACCGCCCTGGATCAACGCGGAATCTTCTTCCACTGCCTTTACCGGAGTGAGAGCTGCTTTCCAGAGGCAGAATTTGGGAGTGAGCAGTGTTGGGGGAACACCTGAGTTTCTACTCCCCTTGGAGATAGCCGGACACGATCCTTCAAGGAAACGATTTGACGTTCCAGCTATCCACGGGCCCTCCTTAGGGACGACCCAAGCACGGGGCTTGGCTCAGTCGTACTCTGTGACGGAGAAGCTCTGTATGTGGCAGTTCAGACAACAAAAGTCACGTTCATCTCTATTTATTTGGTCATGCAAATCACACGTCAAACGTTCTCAAGGCCAGGGTGCATCGGGAGAGAGAATACCAAAGTTCCGGCACTGAACTTTCACGTGGCCAACTCTGGTTCAATCCCCAGCACCCCAGACTGTCCCCCAGCACTACCAGGAGTGATCCCTGGATTGGGCACAGAGCCGGGAATAAACCAGGTATAGCCCCCGAACCATAAAATAAAAGAAATACAGGGTACAAGAGCACAGGCCCCTGATTAGTGTGGGGGGAACAGACCCTGTTCTGGGATTTCTCACTGCCCCATTGCCTCGTCAGCACTGAACACAAACACCAGTCTGACTTGATCCTGGCCCGGTCCCAGTCTGGAGGACAGACTTCAAACGAGCACAGGATCGTCCAGGAGGCCTGGCTAAGTCCTTGACACCCCGTGACAGTTGGGACGCAAGGCGGTTCCAACAGCGACTGCTGACAAAGTGTCCCCTCCTTGGGAAACTGCAGACTGTCTCCGACCAGAAAACCCAAACAGTTTGCGCTCAATCTATTTACTGGGCCCCAAGAATGCCCTGCATTGTTCAGCCTCCACAAATGACTAATTGGACTCATTTTTTTTTTTCGCCTGGCTCGGCAGAAGCCGGCCCTGAACTGATTGAAGTGACCAGCTGTTCGGGCCGCTCCTGAGGACACACTCCGAGCGACTCAGTAATTGACTTAAGTAAACGTAGCAGGATGTAGACCAGCAATAGAATTGGGGATTCTCCAGTCTGTGATGACTTCAAATCCCATTTCAAAGGACAGGCCACTTGTGTAATTGAACGCAGAGACCCTGGCACCAGCTCATTCATTTACTTTGGTAATTTATAGCCTGTTTGGGGCTGGAGCTCCCTGGAGCTTTCGCAAGAGAATAAGGGAGAGGGTAGGCATCAGAGAGCTCTAAGAACAGGCCATTTCTCTGCCGAAAACATCTACAGTTGAAAAAAAGTGAGGAAAAAAAAAGTCACTTGACTCAGGAATTATGAGTCAAACGATGCATTTGCATTTTTTTTCCAGTTGGGGAGTGTTTTATAGGATGTTTAATACCTGCAATTTTCCTATTATTTTTTAATGCCACGTTTCGCTTAAGTATATCTGCTGGGTGTTCCCCTCTGTGAAAGGTGAGAGACATTCCTTATCCATCACTTTGAGAGGTTGATTTTCTCATCAAAAGCCCATGCAGGGTCAGAAACTTTTCGTCGTGGCAAAAGGAACCTTCTCCTTTTCCGTCAGGAATGCAGGTCTGTGCCTGGGACCGAGAGATGCTGCAATTGGGAATCTTGAGTCCAGATACCTCCCTTTTCTCTTGAAATTGTTTGGGAAGCAAGATTTTCAAATGTCTCTGCTCTCCCCAGGGAGCACTGGGAGATGGTCCAGCAGTTAGGATGACAGACAAGTGTTCAGCTGGGTTGGACCCATGGCACCATATGGTACCTGAGCATCACCCAGTGCAACAGAGAGGCCTCCTGGTACCGTTGGGGGTGACCCAGGGGTCCCCAGCCTGGAACCACTGTCTGGGGTGGTTTGCTGAGAGTTGCTGGTGGGAGCCCAGGACCTCCTGGGAAGAAGCGCGTGCACGCACACACACACACACACACACACACACACACACACACACACACACTTCACTTAACTCTAATCATAGCATCTGAGCCCAGGAGTTTGGACAAATTTCCTCTCTTTGAAGAGCTGGAGGGCTGAGACTACCTGCCCGGCACCAGCAAGCCATGCTCTGGGTCAGCCTTGCCAGAGCAAGACTCAAAGCCCCCCAGCGCCCGGCACATGACATCCTCACGTGAGCCCCTCCAGCCGTGCCCTGCGCTGGCTGACACAGGAACCTTCAAGTCCCTGATCACAGGCTGCGCCGAAGACCGCCCGCCGCTTGGGTTCTTTGAAATCCTGCCCAGCGTGCTCGGTGACTGCTGGCCGGGAGTGAGGGAACGACTTGGGCATTGAAACCTCACCCAGGCTGCTGCAGCAAAGTCAAAACTTCCCTGAGGCAACTGGGAGGAGAGGTCCCCTCGGGGACCCGCCCAGCCTTCCAGGGCCTTGCTGCCCGTGAACAGAACAGCTCTAACTGAGCCATTTCGGGTGCAAAGCCGGGAGATGCTGGACACCTGCATCTAGAGGCCATTCAAGAGCCCCTCAGGACCCTCGGGGGCCAGGTCAAGGCCCAGCCTGGAGTTAACAGTCAGACCTCTCCTCCCCCTTCCTATTTTTTGGTTGCTCCTACTAATTTTGCTTGGGGGCCACACTTAGTGGGTCTCAGAGCTCCCTCCTGGCTCTGTGCTCAGGGATCACTCCTGGTGGTGCTCAGGGGCCCATCCGTGGTGCTGGGGATTGAACCCAGGTTGGTGGCACGCAAGGCAAAAAGACCTTAACCCCCGGGCTTATCTCTCTTCAGCCCCAAGTCCTGGGTTTCGAAGCTGAAGTGAGACCCAACTTCCAAAGTGTAGTGTGTGTGTGTGTGTGTGTGTGTGTGTGTGTGGGAAGCCACGGTTGGTTCTGAAAACATGCTTTTCCTTGCTTGGCAACAGGCTTGACAGCAAAACACTAAGTTTCACTGAACGCAGAGGGAAGGCGCCATGGGGAGGCTGGCTTTCTGAAAGTGGGGCAGTGGGCAGACACCCCTCTGCAGAAGGTCCAGTCTAGCAATCGACTCCACGCTGGAGTTGCTTCTCCTGGGGGGTGGGGGGGAAGGTTAAGAAGTGAGGGGGGCTGGGGCAGGATTGGGCTCCTCTTCTAGCTCAGAACCCTCCTGTGGAAAGCATAAGTCCCCTGCCCAGCCGCCAAGCCCCTTCCCATGTTCCCTTTCACGACATTGGGGCAGGGATAGGAAGGCTCACATTTTATTTTCCTGCTTCTGTTTATTGGGAGACTTGAGCCACAGGGGTTATTGGCAGAAATAGGGCGGTTTGGTGTCAGAATTATGGAACTCCAGCGGGGAGAAATAATCAGCAAAGGGAGCAATTTTAATCTGTTTTCCAAGCTTCCAAAAAAAAAAAAAGAAAAGAAAAGAAAAGAAATTAGGTAGCATCTTGATGACTAACCTCCTGCGGCTCACTTCTTCCTGCAGTGGAAGGAAGCAAAGTGGGTTCAACTATTGTCTTATCCTCCGGTTGGTTGTTTTTCCAGTTCAAACTTTTCCTCCAGAAAGATGTGTGAGACAGCTGCAGGGCCGATTCCCACCTTTCGAAGTGGCTTTTTTTTTTTGTCAAGTGGCTTTGCCTGCACAGCCTCTCTTTAAAAAATAATAATAAATTAAAAACAAAGCCCCACAATGTACCAGAGCAGTTTTTGTAAATGAATATCATCATTAAAAAATGAGCCGCAGTCCCACCCCACCCCCCCCACCCCAGCCGACATCTCCTTTAACTTTTTGCTCAGCAAAGCCTCCGCTCCCGGCTCCGAGACAGGCCCAGGGGAATATTAACTTACAAGGCTTTCCCTTATTTTGCTTTTGCATGTCTGAAGCGATTTCAAAACGCCGCGACTGAAATACAAGTTATTAAATGCACTTTACAGAGTGTGCAAAGGGTTTTCATTCCACCGCACCCCCCCTCCCCCACATCCCCGCCCGCTTTAGAGAAGAAAATGATTGGAAATGAATTTGTGTGCTCAGAAGATTTACAGCCTGGCCGCTTGCACGCCTAGATTTATAGGGACACAGAGATCTATATTGACATACGGCTCAAGATTAGGAGAGTGGCATTAACAATCCAGTGAGTTCATCCGGGGTTAGTCTCTTGATGCCATTTAAATGTCACCTAAGAGTCAAATGCAGGATTTTGTGAGTTTCAGTTGAGTGGGGAAACTGAGTGCAAACTGAGGCGGGGAGAGGGGTTGGGGGAGGGGGTGCAGCTGGCAGAACTTCCTAATTTTGCAAAAGTGTCTCTGTCCCACTGGTTGGGGCTGGGCTCTATCTTAGAGGTGTCAAATGCTCTTTTTTTTTTTTGAGGGACGGGAGTTGTGAGGGGTGTTGATCAGTCCATCTGTGCTGCCTAAGGGAGATCGAGCGCGGTGGTTCCTGTGTGTGTTCACCCCCAAGTCCAGGGCACCCCAGCCTGGTGGCCATCAGGAGAAGCCGGGCCATGTCAGTGGGTTGCCAGCAGCTGGAAGATGTTTGATTCTCTTTGGCAGATGTTTGCTGTTTCAGCCACTTCATTAATGTTGGAAATAACACTCCCCCCCCCCCCCCACCGACCACACTGTGATTGGCAACTGGCGTGTGCCCTGCACCCCTGCAGACAGAGAGCAGAAGAGAGTGGTCAGAGGCAGGAAGGAGCAGAAGGAGGTTGGGGGGCCGGTGGCAGGAGAGGCCAGTGCTGAGAACAAACAGACAAACAAACAAACGCCCAAAACAAGGCAGGGAAGCAGGAGAGATTCCCAGCAGCAGAACCGCAGGCAAGGAAGACTGAACCCCATCCTTTGGGCATTTATACATTCCCCAAGCAGCCCGGATTTCATGCCTTCAATTATTTCTGACACACCAATTGAGAAACCTCCTGGGTTTCTCAGAGCTGTGCGGCTGACTGGGGACCGAGGTGAATAAGGATACAGAGTCCTGGTCCCCCACTCACTGGCCCCTGGCAAGATAAACACGCCGAAGTCAACCATGGGCAAAGAAAGCACTTACGTGTGTGTGTATGTGTGGGGGGTGCAGATATTTCATGGAGAGGACCCGCATGGGAAAGGCTTGGCGAGCAGCCCTGCGAAGGTACTCTGATTTCTAGATACAAACGGGAAAACGGAGACCTAGCCTCAGTCTGGAGGGCGAGGGGGCTCCGGTAGGAATCTTCTTCCTCCCCAGGTACACCCAAGTCGTGTCCTCAGCCCCCCTCACCCCAGCCCCAGGTCTTGCCCTTGGGAAATATGGAAAATCGGGAGTCAATTGGCAGTTTGTATCGTCTGAGTGTCCGTGTGTGTCTGTGTCTGTGTCTGTGGTGGCATGAAAACTGGGGGGAGGAGAGTGTGTGAAAGTGGGGTATGCCCGTCGCCTCTCCCACCCGTCTGAGTGTCCGTGTGTGTCTGTGTCTGTGGTGGCATGAAAACTGGGGGGAGGAGAGTGTGTGAAAGTGGGGTATGCCCGTCGCCTCTCCCACCCGCAGGCCCCCCGGGGTCCCTGCCGTACCTCCCTCCCTGGCCGCCTTTCCCGCAATCGCGCCAGGACACACGGACTCTACGCGCCCGCTCAGGATCCCAGAGGGCAGAGAGCCGAGCAAGGGGGACAGAAAAGGAGAAACAGGATAGAAGAATGAGGCGACAGGCAGAAAGAGCGCGGCGACGTGCGCAAGGAGCCACTGAGGAGCTGGGGACCAAAAGGGGGCATGGGAGAAGGGAACGGAAGGGACTTGGAGGCAGTGGAAGAAATCGTACAAGCTGGCGAGGGGAGAGGAATTCTCGAGAAGAAAAAATGTGTGTGTGTGCATATATAATATATAGAGATGGGGGAAGGGGAGGGCGCTTGCAAAGAACGGTGGGCAGGGTAGTCACCCCGAATGGCTCGTTCCGTGAACGCACGGCTCGGCCGAACCCAAGAGTCCAAACAGAGCTGGCCGGTGCCCTGGCGTTCTGCGCGCAGAAGCCTCGCATTCCGCGCTGCCCTGGGGTCGCCCCCCAAGCCCTGCGCCCTTGAATCCCTCCCAACCCGCAGCGTGGCGGCAACCGGGTCTTTGCAGCGAGACGACAGAACTCCTGGTCTCCGGAGGGTCCAGGGCGCGCACGCCCAGCCCGGGTCCCGGCGGCACGTCCCCGGGTCCCTGCACCCAAGCGACCCGACCCGGAGCTTCATCTCTCACGGGGTCCCGGGGCTGCCTCTGCATGAAGCAGGGGACGAAACAACGAACAAAAAAGGAAAAAAAAAAAACAACACCAAAAACCCACCAATTGTCAATGGTGAACCGGGGGAGGAGAGGGGAGTCCCAGCGCGCGCAAACCTGCCGGTCTCGTTGCGGGCCCTGCGGAACGCTGGGCGAGGGTTCGGGAGGTCAAATCCGAACCGTTCTCGAACCGTTCTGTGAATTTCCCGAGGTGTCTCTGTCTCATCACCGGCCCGGACGCGCGCTGTCACTTGCTTCCGTGGTGACTCGGGGTCCCCGGGCGGGCCCGTCGGCCGCGAATGCAGGCGGGAGGCACACTCCCCGGTTGGCAGCGAGGAAATAGCACGCCAGACTCGGTCTCTCTCGTCCACAGCTAGAATTCCCCTTGTCCAGATCGGGCGGTTCTCGGCCGGCCCCGCGCGCACCGGATCCCAGGAAAGCTCGTGGGAAAGCAGCGCCGAGCGCAACGCCGGGACGCGGGCACCAGGAGCCTGGGGGGTGGGGGGTGGGGAGCCCGGGCGGAGTGCGCCCCAGTCGTCTACAGTGCCCGTCGGAAACTGGAGTCCCTGAAGCTCCCGATCGCAACAGACCTGGGAAGACAGAGCGCCCCAAAAGCGCGCGTCTTGGGTCGCGGGGCTCTGGGGCCAGGAGAGCCGCGGCCCCGCGAGCTGGCCCCAGGGTCCTTCCGCATCCCGCGGGCACCGCGCGGTGCTGCTGCAGCTTAGGCGACCCGGGGAGGAGGGGGAATCTATTTTGTGGCCTTAAAGCAGAACGCTCGGTTTTGTGGGTTCCCCCCCTCCCCTCCCCTCCCCTCCCCCCTCTGCAGCTTATTATTGGGTAACGGACAGGGCAAGGGTCATCTGCGGTTTGGGAACTCCGTGCCACAGTCAAGTTCGCAGCCCGAGCGCAAACGGCCCAAGTTGGGAGCGCACGCGCGAGCGTCAACCACGAGCACGGGGCAGGAAGAAGGGAGGGAGGGAGGGTCCCGGGGAAGGGGTTCCCCTAGCTAGTCCTCGCCAAGAAGGGCGAAAGGCGCGAGTTGTCTCGGGGTCCGGGGGACGCCAGGCGTGACCCGACTTCTAGTAAGAGTCCTGGCCGTGGCGGCTGGCCGGGTCGTGGGGGCTGCAGGGGCTGGCAGGTGGCGAGACCCTCGCGCGGGAGCTGGAGCTGGACCCGGACGGCGGGGCCCCCCGGGAGGCGCCCGCACAGGCCCGGGCCCGACGGGCGGGCACGGCGCGCGCGCTCCCCGCACCGCGCGCACACACGAGCGCGCACCGTGCGCACACGCACACCTGGAGCGCGTCCCGAGCGAGGGGCGGGGAGGAGCGGCGAAGCGAGTGTCTTAAAATAGAGAGGCCGGCAGAGGAGCCCGAGACGCGCGGCGGCGGGAGGAGGCGAGCACTAGGCGCGCGAGTCTGCGGCCCGCTCGTCCGGGCGCGCGGGGCGGGGTGGGCGCCTACGCCCCTCGGCGCGGCTCGGCCCGGGCCCCGCGGGAAGCGCGCCCTGATTGACAGCTGCGCCGGCCCCCAAAGAGCCTCGGCGGAGATGCGGATCCGCGGGTGGGTGGTGTAGACACGCTGCCCGCGCGCCCGGTGCCCGCTCCCCGCCGCGCAGCGCGCCCAGCCCGCCGCCGTCCCCCGGCCCGCGCGCGGCCCGGCGCTCGGAGCAGGACCCCGCCGGCGCGCCAGGCCCCCCAACCCCCCGCCGAGGCCGCGTCCGGCCAGGCTCTCGCTGCCCCGCTTGGGCCGGCGGGCGCTCGCCCCGGCTCACCATGCACTGCCACGCGGAGGTGAGGCTGAGCTCGCCCGGCCAGCTCAAAGCAGCCAGGCGGCGCTACAAGACCTTCATGATCGACGAGATCCTGTCCAAGGAGACCTGCGACTACTTTGAGAAACTTTCCCTCTACTCGGTGTGCCCGTCGCTGGTGGTGCGACCCAAGCCCCTGCACTCCTGTACGGGTAAGACTTGGCCCCCGTCGGGGCCTTCCGGGGGTGCGGTGGCTTTCCAGCTGGTGCTACCGAAGGGCGACTGGAGGGGACCTCGGGATTTTTCTCCTGGGCCCCCCCCCCTGGTCAGTGGTGGGCAGCCTGGGAAGGGCCGGGCTAGCGGTGGACCCTGGCCAGGTCGGAGGTGATGCGCCGGGCGAGCTGCAGACGCGCTGGGTTTCCGCGCGCTCCTTCCCGGCACCGTTGTGCTCCGAAGGTCAAACGCTGAACCGGCTTCTGTACCCAAACCCGTGTTTGGGGAAGTGACGGTGCTACCTGTCCCCGAGTGAGATTGTTCTCCCGACCCCCCCCCACCCCCCACCAACCCTCCCAGAAATTTCGCGAGTCGTCCGCGTCCTGAAGTTCTCCAAAACTGGACTTTAAATTTACCCGGCGTTCTGGAATCTGTCGCCTTGTGATGCGCCCAGAGGTCAACCCCTGTTTGTTTGGAGTGCCTGAAAAAAAAGCTCCCAGCGCAAACTATTTAAAAAAAAATAATAATTCTCAAATCCGGCTTCTTTTTTTCTACGAACGCACAGGCCAATAGGCACAGTGAAGAAAAGAAAAAGCGTTTAGGACATACTTTGAGAAAGTCGATTTAAGAAGGAAATACGCCCAAAGATACGCTTTTTCTTTATTTTTTTCTTTCTTTTCTTTCTTTTTTTTTCTTAACGCAACGTGGCGTTTTCAGAGCAGCCCCGGAAAAGTACCCCGTTAATTATAAGAATTTAGGCGATTTAAACGTAGATAGAGCAGAAGAAGAAAGTAGTTATTCCCCTGCCCCCAACACACAAATTATTGACTGTTTTCATCTAATGGGGAAAAAAAATCACATAGTGTATTCCAAAGCAAAAGAACGTTTGGGATTCTCCTTGTTGCATGGAAGACCTTAAATCCATTAGGGATAACATTACAAAAGCAATTTGGGGAAGATTTGTGAAATTTTCAGGCCCCCCAGCTTGCACCAAACACCTCATCCCTCAATCTGTGTATATCTGGGAATACTCACAGCAAAGGGCTTTTGTAACCGCGCTGTTCCTGCTGGCATTCAGATTAAATGAAAACTTCCTTCGCTTATGTTTGTGTCAACTCTAGTCTGAAGTTAGAAGAAGGCCTGATCATAACAAAAACGTGTACGACTGATTTTTTTTTTAAAAAAGAGTGAACAAGTAGGAAAATTGAGGAACAAGGTCGTTTGATGTTGATAGTTTTATTTGTGTCTTTGCTATGAGCTTCATTCTGCTGGATGATGAGCAGAAATACGTCTGTCTATGTACATATATGACACAGGGGCGCATTGTGTGTGGTGAATTTACATATGGTAGGGGAGGCAGGTTTAACCTTGTTTTGAACATAAATAATCATTTGCTACAGTAACTCTGGATCCCTGGGAGGGCCAGAGAGGATCTTTTGATCCCAAATTTCAGTGCATTGTGCAAAGAGATCTGAAACAGCGACTTGTCCGAAGGCCCTGGGTCCCGGGGATAGTCCTCAGCAAGATTTTTCTCAGCGTCGGGCCACACAGTGACATGAGGCAGTGTTTTCCTGGCTCCTTGCTTGCCTGTGCTACATTGGATCACGGTGGTAAACCTGCCAGAAAAAAAGTAATAACTAGACTCAGTGCACAGCGGGCTAGTCGTTGGCCTGGGCTGAGTTAATTCTGGGTTTTATTGAACTTATGTGGAAAGGAAACAGGGGAAACAAGAGGGTCCTGAGTGTTCCGAGGGTCCTCCGTGCAGAAACCAGTTTTGCTCCGTTTCCTGTGTTGGAAGTTTGTCGACGGTGGCCTGGCATCATTTTCTTGCTCTGTCCTTTCAGCCCTTGCTTCTGCTCGTTCTTTGGAAATGAGTCCTGATTTGGCTGTAGTTGAGATTTAAAATACAGAAACTAGGATTTGCCAGTGGAATTAAACCCATTAAAAAAAAAAAAAAACGGCTACAGTGGTCGAACCTTTCAGACCATGAGCTTCTGGTGGGGTTTATGGTTTCAGTTAAACCCTCGTCGGTGTATTAGGTCATGGGAATCCCATTAGCGACCTCTCAAGGGTTTTGCAGATACCATATTTTCAAAGCATTTTTGTTGTTTCAAGTTTATGTTCAACATCAAAAATCTTAGATTGGATGAACTGAACTTTTTTTTTAAAATCAGTTCCAAAAAGAGTGATACACTGCTGGCATTGTTTTAAAATCTCTCCCTCCCTCTCTCTCTCTCTCTCTGTGTATATGTACATATATGTATACACACACATACATGTGTGCATTTTCTGACCGAAAATAATTAGTGGTTTTGGTGGAACCAGTATCAAAAAAAGATTCAAATCAAATGAAAGGCATAAATGGCAATGAAAGGTTCTCCTTCTTTGTTTTTCTAATCAGAACAAAATGTGTACTAAAAAGTTGAATAATAGAAAGTGAACTTTGTCAGGTAAAATAGTGAAAACTAAGGTGAATAAAATTTACTCCCTGTTCAGTAACTACATAAAATTGGGGTGGAAAGCATTCTGAAAGCTCTGCCTAATTAAGCAGTCCTTGGGATTTAGACGTCGTAACTCACATGTCAGTCTCAGCGCGGAGTGCATGCATTCAAGTAAACCAGAAATGGAAACATTTTTCATCAGGCAGATAATCATTTGACAGTGGCTTATTATTTGCTACTCCAATCTTGATGAAATACCTTTAGAAAAGTATTATTTATGGTTTCTAAAACCTAACATGCAATTCTTTTAGCCTTAGAGTGCCTTCTCGAGTGTATTAAGTTATTAATGTACATTATTAAACGTTAATGGCTTCCCAATAAATCTCCCAAATGACTTAATAGACTTTGAGGAAGGGAATCCTTTATTTGAAGCCAAATCAAAGGGCTAGTGAATGCTCAGTTAAAAAAAAAAAGCCTCTCAAGAGGCTTGCTTTGAGGGAAGAAAAACCTGGTTCCTCATATCATTCATTGGTAGGGTGTGGAATATGTTTAGCATGAATTTACATTTGAGCGAGCCGGTTTTTTTTTTATTTTCCATCTTTCCTATCTGATAACAGTAATTCCCCCCCTGACAGTGGAAATACGCTGCACTGAAGACTTGGTGAGGATTTCTCATCAGATGTGTACACATTGACAGTGATCACAGACCTGAATCTGGTGCCACTCATGACAGCCTTCATCCTTAACCCTTTGCTGGTTGGGCCGTGTGTGTCGGTGGGGGGGGGGGGGGGGGGGGAGCTGGCTGCTTGGAGTTGAAGACCTCTTACACTCGGTACAGGAGTTTGTGAAGTTTTGCTCTTTGCAGTGGGAGTTTTGGAAAATTGACTGAACTTCTCACTGGGAGGGGTACAAGGGGAAAAAAAAAGAGAGAGAGATGGGTAATTTACTTCCTCCCTGCTAAGGACGTACATGTAAAAGAGTAAATGAACTCTTCAGGGTGTTTACATGAGGATGGGGGGGCTGTGGAATGGGAGAATGAATCCACAGTGCTAATTACTGACAATTGGTTACGATTATTTCTGCTTATCACATCCAGTTACCGCAGGTTTGTACATGCCTGTTTAGGAGAAGGTTGAGTGGCCGTGTTTGGATATTCGGCCACCTGTAACCATCCATACTGCTTTAGGGTTCCATGAAAACTGAGCGTTTTAATTCCTGTCCCCTTCTTGGGCTCGGTGGCCTTCAGAAACCTGTCTCAGCGAGCTGACTGAGGGGTGTCAGGAGTTCTCAGCAACCCTAAGACGAGTTTCCATGGAGAAGATGCATCTTTTGTCGGGTGCTGGAGTCCCACCCGGGCCTGAAAACAGAATTGAGTTCAAGCTCTGTCGTTGTGAGGGGACTCGGAAATCTGGCCCAGCTCCATGTCACGCCTGTGAATGATCTTTGTGGTCACGCCCAAGCGACAGCCAACTCCCCAGTTAAAAGGGGGCACTTGGGAAAGGGTGTATCTCTTCGGAGGGGCCACTGAGAACATCGTATCGCTTGGTGGGTCAGAGAGAAACACCTTCTTTGGGGAGCTGGGGGCCTAGGCTCTGCTTCCTGGATTTGGTTCCACTGATTCCCTAGACCTCAGCTGGGTCTTGGAGTCAGAGACCAAAATAAATAAATAAATAAAATTAAAAAATTTTGAAAACCCTTGGAAGTTGGGAACCGGAGAATCAGACCCTGGAATGTTAATGGAGAAATGTAAACTGGGCTTTGGGAAAATGATCATTATCAACAAGCAGTTGTATTTGTGCCTCTGGCAGATAGATCAGCCATTAGTCATCGAGCTTCTGTTCCCATTCAAAGGGATAATAAATTAGAGGATGCAGATATAAACTCTCAGCCAGGGTCAGAATTTATCTGGCGCTGAGCTCCGCGGGGCTCCTCCGTGGCTTGTCGTGACTCCTGAACTTTTCTGTTAAATAGACCCAGGCAGGCAGAGAAGTCGGAGTTGACTCTTAAACCTTTCACGGGCAGTGTCTTCCACTGATACAATTTTTCTCATCCCAGATGGAAAACTGAATAGGAATTAAATTTGCGAGTTAAAAGGCTCCTCTGGTGCCTGTGCGAGATCTCTGGGACCTTTGCTGGTGATCGGGTTCGGTCGCTGTTTCTGTTTTGTGTGGCGATGGTTCTGCTGCCAAGTTTGTTTTCATTTTCCATTCTTGTTCTTGACGAACAGCTGGGAGAAGCAGAAGGTTCTTCCGAGTATCTTGGAGAAGTACTTCGAAGCTTTTTGGTGGGGTACTCTCCAGGGGCTGAGATGTCCCCCGAGAACCATGCCTGCTTTTTCTCACTGGAGGTAATTTCTCTTTGAGTCCCACCTCAAGGACACCAACCCCAGGAAATTGCGAAATCTCAGCGTGACTGATTCTCTGAGGGAGCCAGTTGCCATGAGCTATGTTGCTGGGTGCTTGGTGGTTGTCTCTCGGGATTGAAAGCCGAATTGGGAACCCGTGCAGGAAGGGAACTGCTCTCAACGCCATCAGGAGAGGAAGTGAAAAGATTCTTTGGTTGAATACAGGAAGAAGCAGGGGTCATCTTGGAAGGTCCTTTTCATTTCCAGGAGAGTTGGTGGGGTGGGGTGGGGCGGGGAAGAGGGAGGAAGAGTCTCTAGCTCAGGGCCCTTCAGAGTGGCAAAACCAAGGTGGCTTCCAAAAGCCAATTTGTTGGTGATCGGGAGCTTCTTTGGGAATGAGGTGAGACCGCCCCTCGTTGCACATAGCATTCCCATATCAATCCAGAAGCATCTTTTTAGGTGTTATTTACATTTTTTTTCCAATCAGAGAAGATGAAGACTAGAGATGAAAAAATCCTAGGCAGTTCTGGATCTGGGCCTCCTGTGTGTGCTTCTGCAGGTGTTGGGGGTCTTCCTTGTTCCCCAAAGCCCCCCCATACTTCCCACTCATCAGTCAGAGCCAGGTTTGTTGGGGTGTCACAGCCGAGACAGGCGCTGAGGGTCTTGGGGAAATGTGAGTTGCAGATTCCAAGGATTTGGATGTGATGAATGGGCTGGACTGCGTTTGTGTTTCTCTTCGGGGGACAACTGTGTCCCAGGCCCACGCCGTCATTCCTCTTTCCCCGTGGCACCTGAGATAGACCCTTGACCTCGTAACCAAGAGCTCCCGAAAGCTTAAGACTTTCCCCGTAAGGAATAGAGAAGACTTGAGGATTTGGGGGTCAGACCCCCCCCCCGCAAGTGAAATCCCTTTGTCTACCTGCAGGTTTATGGGAACCTACAGTTCTTCCTCCTCCTTCCATTTAAATGCCAGAACCAGATATCATGAGAATTTATTAGTATCAGGTCCGTGGATGAACTTGATGGGGTTAACCAAATACATACTTATTTGCATTTTCATAAGCGAGGGCTTATTTTTCATTTCATTTCATTTTATGTTGGTGGTGGGGGAGGGAGTTGGGTTGGGTTTGGTTTGGTTTGGTTGCTAGCCAGAGAACCTTTGCAAATGCTCAGGATTTCAATTTGTTTTTAATTACCGTTTAATAACAGTTAGACAAAGAAATGCCTTGTGAAAATGAATGCTCTAAATAAAAACACAGTTAATTTTCCATTACAGTGGCTCTAATTACTCATCATCACCCGAGCATTTTTATAAGGCAATTTAACTTCTTGAAAGTGGAAACTTGGCAGACATTTAAGGAAGAAAGCATTGCACCTAGATAGATATCAGAGGACGAGCTAATTATATTCGAGCCAGGCTTGATGCTTACACACAGTTGCTCTGAAGATGAAGTTGGGGGTGGGGGGTGCGGTCTTTCTTTAACACATCGACACCAGGTGCCAACCCCCCAGTGGCTCACTTTTGGATGTGGCTTCATTTACAAAAAATGCAGTGTTTGTCAGGAAGGGCCCCGACTTCTTTCATGCCAGGGCAAAGAGAATACAGGCTATGTGGAGTGACATCTTTCTGAGTGTCATAAGTCCATCCACCAAGGGTCCCTGCTGTCACAGGGGGAGCTGAGTTAGAACGAGTCACTTGGCCTGGAGGACAGCTCGTAGCTGAGGGAGGCAGGCCAGGGCTGATGGCCATAGCAGACCACATCTGCAGAGCACATCCAGGCCCCGAAGTTCCCGGGATTCCGTTGGATGGCGTCTCTAGCTTGCCCCATGTCCCTGTGAAGGAACAAACCCTCCTGGCTATGGGGAGAGAAAATTCTTTTCCTTCTGCAACACACATCGACTAACTTGGATGTCCCCTGGGTAATGTCTGTGTTCTTGGGTGATTATTAAAAACAACTTACATATGTGATAAGTGATAGGATAATTGTGCTTTCACTTTTCTCACTCAGGTGTCACTTCTGACAGGTGGGATGTCCGGATAGGTGGGATGTCCTGGTCTGACAGGTGGGATGTCCGGATGACCTGGGGCAGGTGAAATCTTAGGCAGTCCTGGCTGCATGTCCATGCCAGGAATACCCGCCAGATCCCTCAGCCCTGTTATCCTCCTAACCTCTGCACCTCACCTCCTTCTTCCTGAAGTTTGGCTCCTTCTGGAACATAACCATGGTTGCCGCTGAGGATAATGGTCCTTTCATGGGAATGCTGAGACGGTCACAGCCCCATGTAGATAGAAGGTCGGTATGGGTTGGATGTTGCATTTAAGCAAGAGTTAGGGGAATTCACTGACTGTTCACACGGTTTCCTGATGGTCACTTGCAAGCAATGGGGTCTTGACAGTAAGGCTCTGTAGGATGGAGAGGAGCAGTCAGGTAATTGTTTTGCCCAGCACTTTCCATCTCCCAGGGAGCTGCAGACTTGAAAGAAGTACGTGGTTTATGCCCTGAAGTTTTGTATTCCTCCTCCTCACAAATGGTTGATATTTGGCCCAGGAGGGAGGGCTCTGCATGTTATGTGACCAGCACTAGACTGAGTGTTCTTGGATCCACTTCCTGTCATCCTTCCAACTAGGAATGATTGGTGGGGATGAGGGGGCCTCAGGGGGTTCTAAGCAGTGCTCAGGGGTCCGGGTGCCATTCCCAACCTTTCCTGGCCAGTCGGCTGGAAGGTCGAATGCTTGGGCCTGAGACTGTGTCACTGCTTGGACCCTGGGATGCTGGAACCCACCAAGGTCACACCTACCATTGCTCAGGGATCCATGTAGTGTGGAAGGTTGAATAGGGGGTTCCATGCATGCAAATCATGCACCCTCACTCCTATACGCAAGTTTATTTTCTGGCTCCTTATTCTGGGGGTGCTCAAGCAGTGTTGGGACCTGGTAGGGAATTGAATGCATCTCTCACGTGCTGAGCACATGCTCCTACTCTGATCCGTCCTACTCCAGCACATGCACTGTCTTTGGTCCGTGCGTCCTCCCTCCCTCCCTCCTTCCCGCCCTCTTCCTTCTCCCTGCTGGGGCTCTGTTGGGGTGGGTGGGTGGAACTCACCTGCCCTGCTCCTGGTTGCCCCAGAGGAAGCAGCCTGGAACGGGGACGGGGACGAGAGACATCTCAGCTGTATGTTTCTCTTTCAGTTTTTCTTTTCTCTCTCTTTACTCTCTTTCTCTCCTTTATGTCTGCTTGCTTTCTCTCTTTCACTTTTCTCTCCATTCATTTGTTCATTCGTTCCTTCCTTACCTCTCCCGCCCTCCCTCCCCTTCCCCCCTCTCTCATGGAAATCTGACAAGGTCAGTAACTTCCTCAAAGCCCTTGAATCTACCAACCTGAAGGAGGAAACATGGCATGTCAAAGACGTGGAACTAGATGAACTGTGAGCAGGAAGAGCCAGAGTAGAAGGAGGTACTAGGTCCTGCCCATCAGCTCATCACCAATGACAGCGCCTGGCAGTGGCAACTGCTGACCATGTCGGGGCAGCCGGGCCGCTCAGGGCCAGGGGAGCAGTGTTCAGTGCCACTGCAGATGGGCACGCCCAGTGAACTGCAGGCACAAACACACCTGCAACTCAGCAGCTCCACCTCTGCGTGTGCCTTGAGAAATCCCCGTGTGTGTGTGTGTGTGTGTGTGTGTGTGTGTGTGTGTGTGTGTAAAGGTACACTGTGAAAGTGGGTGCTTCTTCTGAGCCCTTGGCAACCATTTCACTGCCTTTCACAGGGGAAGGGAAAAAATCGCACGCGCTTGTATTTCAAAGTGGTCTGAAAAGTTGTGATAAAAAAAAGAAGCAGCCCAGGTTCGTGTAGTGGTGTCAGAAATTTTGGAAATTCCTTATTGGGGAAACCAATACATTGATGCAGCCTGGCGAGATCCTGGAAACCTGCGATCGGGCCCCAAAGGTAGCAAAGCCCTGGGTCCAGCAAATTTTATTTTCCTGCCTAATAATTTTACATAAAGAGGGAATACAAAATTCCCTGAGGCCAGTGTGGGCAGATGTGATGATTTGACAGAGCCAGGTGCAGAAGATGCAGCTCAGCGGTCAGCCCTCGCCTGGCAGGTGTGAAACGCTCTCCTTGCTCCAGCCCCAGAGAATGCACTGAAAAAGTTTTGCCATAGAGACACGGATGCTCATGGCAGCTTTCTTTGTATTTGCTGTCTATTTGAAATTTTTTTATCAAAGAAACATTGAAAAGTGATACTACGGGAACGCCCACATACTCAGGAAGCTCTTGATGTTGTGGAACTTTCGGTGACTTTCTAAGCAGTTTTTCTACTTCCACAGAGACGTTTTTCAATGCCGCCTTTTAGCTCCCTGGTCTCTCAGCAGGGTGGAGGGAAAAATGCTATAATTAGACACTTGTGCATAATCCACACAAGAAGAAACCTTGGTGGTTTCTGAAGTTGGCTGTCACTTGATTCCTCTGGGGAGGGGACATTATGTATCGCTGGGATAAGTGCTGTTTCCCCGAGTAAGACTTTGGCAGGGGAGTCTCAGAGCAGGATGCTTGGTGCTTGGGCTGAAAAGACTCGCCGGGGTGGTGTTTGTTTCTAAACACACATCAATAACCACACAAACAAGGGTTGTTAGGTCGTCCCCCCTGTTCTTTTTGAACGATGTTTGGGATCCCCACAGTTCCCTTTGATGACACAGTGCTAATAGGGTATACGACCTCTGCTTTCTAGCGTGGCTCATTGTCGCTGAACATTTAACTTCAAACGTATTGTCTAGGGACAGCTGAGATCAAACAGCAGAGAATCGGGACGTGTCAAATTGTGGCTTCTTCGCAAGAAAGAGCAGCACTGAGGTTGGCAGAGCAACTGACTGAGTTCTCTCCCTTCTGCAATCACAACGTAATTTGCCGATGAGTGGGGCCATTGCACTGTGTAGAGGGCTGTCTGGGAGGTTAATGAATGGCCACCTGGGGGGTTGGAGGACTTAACCCAGGCCACATTATTCCACAGTGACAACTGTGGTGGCAGATGCTCCCTTGAGCCTCTCTTCACAGCCAATCCCGTTCTTCTCCTCTTTGCAAAAGAGTTCCCGTAAAGAACGATGACCCTTTTGTAGATGCGCTGGCATGCATGTGGGACTGAGGGGGATGATTTTCTGGGTGATTTTCCCTTGATGGGGAAACGGGTTGAGTTTGTCAAAGCATTGATCTCTGAAGACCTCAGCCTGCTGCTTCTGTGCCAGCAGAAGCAGAGGAGGCATCAGCAGCAAGTCCACCCAGGGCAAGATGGGCAGCGCCCAGAGCTGCCTCACTTTCCCGGTGCTCGGCACAGCTGGAGGATCAAGGACCCTTAGGCAGGAGGCTGCAGGAGCAAGTCCTTTCCTGCAGAGAAACAGTTGCCTGGGCTGAAGCTGCCTTGGGAACTAGCATTCGTGTCTTCCTTTCTTGCTCCATTCAATGTCCCAGGCAGTCTGACTCCTCATAGGAGGGACTAGTGTGGGCAGGGAGCATTATTATTATTATTATTATTTTATTGATTTTTGGATCACACCCGGCGATGCTCAGGGGTTGCTCCTGGCTCTGCACTCAGGAGTTACTCCTTGTGGTGCTTGGGGGACCATATGGGATGCTGGGGATTGAACTCGGGTCGGTCGTGTGCAAGGCAAATGCCCTACCCGGTGTCCTATCTCTCTGCCCCGAATGACGAGCAATTGTATTGAAATCATTGGTGAATCACTCCCGAGGAGATGATGGGGAGGATGTCATTCATTTTTGTTATCTCTGCACATCACGGCAACTGATTCGTGCTTCGTTGAGCACATTACGTTGTGGATCGTGGGAGCAGCCTCATTCTCAGGCCTACCCAGAGTCCAGGAGTGCACACTGTCGATTAGAGCCCACTCTGGTTGTTGTCCCAAGATGCTGAGCCTCTGGCAGCTGGGACAGTTAGTGGCATAAGCACAGTGGGCTTCACTTGGGGGCAGTGGGGTGGGGGAAGCTGCAAAGAGAACTCCAGAGGGATCACCAACAGGCACCGTATGCTAGTCGAGTGCCTGTGTACGGGGAGAGAGAGCCATCGTGGTCATCATCGTGGTCCACAAGGTTTAGGTCCCTGGAGGAAGTGTCAGAGCCGAGGCTGGAAGTTGGTTCTGTCTTTCACGGGTTCAGTTCCTTTCCCTGGACAGCCGTGGGAAGCAGATATCCAGCCCACCTCTCTCTACGTAGGTCCCATACAAGTCTGATGCAAGTCAGCACCATCAGAGTTTGTTTGAACCTGTTAACTCTTTTACTTCTACTTGTAATTTCCAACAGTGGGTCAGGCAGTCTTTTATTACCTGTGATAACTCGGGGTCCTGGACGATTCCAGAAGAGGTCGAATAAGCAGGGGGCTGTATTGGGGTGGAGTGGAGGAGTTGCAAGGTTGTTGACCTGCTCTTTGGGGGAACTGTGTGGCAGTGACATGTCTTATTGCCAATAGTTGTGACGACCCCAAGGGTCTTTAGATCCTGGTGTTTCTTGAGCTGTGACTCTGGGTAAAGTCCAGGGTGGACTCATCCATCCACCCACTCATTCATTTATTCATTTCATTCATTCCTGGGAACAGAGAGAAAGCATTTTAGCAACTTCTGGCAAGTTAAGGCTTGGAATATTGTCCCCAGAAATAGTCATGAATGGGGGGAAAGTCTGACCATTGGGGGGCTGGGAGGAGGTATCTCTCAAACAAGGACGCCAGTTTGTGTCACATTATATCTGATGGGCCCAGGCCAACTCTGGGACTCTATTTATGACGAGGCTCTTGGGAACCTGCTGTCCTGCAGGTAAGAGCATGGAGAGGAAGTGGTTGTAATTTTCTCCCCAGACTCGTGAGTAGGGTAGGACATCCTGGTCAGCCGTAGGGGGTCACCATCCTGGAGCAGTGTGCCTTCGGTGGCCTCTGTGACCTTCGGCATGACTTCAACCCACTGCCACTCCATTTCCTCCTCTGTAAAAGGAAGAATCTCCGCCATCTGGTAGGGTTAGTCATGTCGATGTCATGAGCTAATGGACAGAGAGCTCTGAGCAAGCTTCCTGGCAGGTAAGGGCTCAGTAACTGAGTGCTTCTGTTAAAAAACAATTAGCTCATGATAATAGCCTCCTGGTGCTGCCTGCCGTGCAGCACAGCCCTTTAGGGAAGGAAAGATCACTGTTCTTGGGGAATTAAACTCAAGAAAAATGAAATACTCTTAAAAAAAAAAAAACCACCCACTACACTCCAGGGCATTCTTGCGGGCTGTGTCAGTGCCTCCCTCCCTGCTCGGGCTTCTTGCTCCCTGGGTGGTCCCCTGGGCCAAGTTCTGCTCATGCCTGAATAGGTGCATTTCCCTCCCTGCCCCTTTCTGTTCCCCGGAGCTCAGACTTCTGGAAATTCAGGTCAAAGCACCAACGGCACAGAACATGCTTTGTCACTTGACTTTTTTACAAGAGTGGCCCAGGGTTCGTGGCTGGCCCTCAGGAGACATTTCCTCCCACGCCCAGGGGAGGTGAAGAAGTGTTCTAGAAATCAGGGCTGCTCTTCTCACCAGGAAGTCGCTTTGCTTTGCTTCCATCAAGAATGGACATGTGTGCTCTTTGAAGAGAAACTCTTATTCTTGTCTTTTTTCTTGTCCTCTGACTTTAGGGCATCAAGAAACTACTACTTTACTTTTTAATGTCTTACTTTAGAGCACTAAGAGGGAGAAAGAAATCAGTGGAGACCTTCTCTACTAAGAAAGGTTTTTGGGGAATTAAAATCAAGAAAAATGAAATACTCTAAAACAACAACAAAACAACAACAAAAACATCCACTTCACTCCAGGGAATGAAAAAAGGTAGCTTTTTTTGGTTGACTAATTTGTCATTCTCTTGGCTATGGGGGCTCTGTGATTCTGAGGGAATTCTGACAGAAATTCCTATTTTTACAGGTTTCCTGATCGCTGGGGCATAGTGGGGATTAAGTTCATGACTCTTTTCCAAGCACTTGTTGCTGACTTTGTGCAGAGAGATCACCAGGATGAGGGGGTACATGGGTTTCCTGTCACTGGGGTTTTTGGAGGACGGGTCCCTGCTGGCGAAATACCTGTATTGGCGCACCCCGCCACAGCGTGAGAAAAACTCTTCTGCTGAGTTCTCTCCGTCCCCAGAATGTAGGAGGTCCCAGAGAACAGGGAGGTGCCACCGTCCCAACCATTTATAATGATGACTCCTCCGGGCTCTCTGACCTCATCCGGGTTCAGTGGCGGGTGTGGTCCTGAGGAGGAGATGCAGGCCTTGACATCACAGTGGCCACAAAGCATGATGGACATGAGCAGAGAGTGCAGAGAAAGAGGACTGAGGGGACCCACGCACCTTGGTACCATGGAGCCTTTGGGTTCGCTGTGGTTGAAGGAGGCATTGTTGGAGCTGTGGGTCTGGGGCCTCTTGCTCAGGCTCTTCTGTCCCGAAACTTCAGAGAAGCCAACTGCCTGCCCTTCTAGTCCAGAGGGCAGTGAGTGGGCAGACCTGGGTGAGGGCTGGGACGCGAGAAGGAATGTCGCCAAGGGGAAGGGGAAGTTGGGGGGAAGGAAACCAGTCATGCTGCTGGAACAGGGCTCCTCAGAGGCTCCCTCAGCATTCATTGTCCTTACTAGGAGAACAAACGCGAAGATGAGAAGGGGCCATTTCAACTTGGAGATTGTCTTGGGAGTACGTGCTTCTTGTCAGAGGCGTTCCTCATAACTGACAGCAGTCAATGACTTCTGGTTTGGCAATGGCCCGCCCAGCCACACAGGGAGCCTAATTATCATATATATTAATGATCCATTAAAGGGTTTCATCATCTCAGGTCACAGAATATCATTACTGTGGCATTGTAATGCAGTAATGGTATTTCAGGCAGTGCCATGCTGGAAATCGCATGAGGCGAGGGAGGCAAGTGTGGGAGCCAGTTTCAGGGGTAAGTCCTGTCAGGAATCCCCCCTTCGTGGGCCTGCCTCAGCTCTCTTACCTGAGGGGAATATGCAGAGATCTAGTTTGAGGGCGACTCCTTCCTCTCAAGAGAATTCCATGATTTATTCTAGAAAAGTAGGCCAGAGGTAGACCAAATTAGGTGTACCTTCTGTTTTTCTACGGCCACGGGCCAAAGATGCACTTCACATTAGTAAGTGGAGGAGAAGAAACAGAAGAGGAACCTTCCAGAATGTGTGAGCGTTCGATAAAATCCCCACGTGGTATCAATAAAGTTTGGGAACACAGCTACACGTGCTTTGCCTTCCGTATTGTCATGCCATCTGCGCGGAGAGGAGTCATTTCCACAGAGAAGTTTGTGCGCATAGAGTCTCTCAGGGTGATGGGCTGGTACCCTGACAGGAAAAGTGTGCAGAACCCAGAGCAAAGCAGTTGGACACAGGATTCCTCAGTTGTGAAGTCAGATTGTGACCGTGCGTCATTTGTGATGTCACTGTAGGTGATTCCAGACACCCCCACCCCCGGAGGAATAAAAATACCCTCTTTGATTCCCCTTGGACCAGAGCTCTGTCGTCATCCCAGTGAAGTGTAGCGCAGGTGCCAAGGTGGGAACTGAATGGGAAATTTAGCCGGGACTTTCTGAGACTGAGATCAGATGCTTGGCTCTAAGGCAGACATTTCCAAACATTTCTAGAAACAGAACAAGATCTTTCCTCCCTGAGTGTGTGTGTGTGTGTGTGTGTGTGTGTGTGTGTGTGTGTTGGGGGGTTATGTTTAAATATTTGAAACAGTTAAAATATGGGGCTGGGGTGGGCCCTTGTGTTGTTTGATCCCTGGCACCCCATATGATCCCCGAACACCACCAGGAGTGATCTTGAGGGTAGAACCAGGAGTAAGCCCGGGCACCACCTGATATGGACCACCCCAATCCAAAAATACAACAAAAAAGAAAAGATAAATACATACAACAAAGGCATTGGGACTCTGCTGACTTTGGTGATGGTGCGGGTGCTTTTGTCAGTCTAATCTCAGTTCCCCCATGAAATCTTGGGTGGTATTGCTATGCAGAGTATTATAGTCTGATCTAAACTAAAGTGGGGTTTGCTTTATTATTTGAGACTGAGTGGATTCGCCCTCCTGGCGTTGTTCAGTGCCAAGTTGAGGTGACATTTTGTGTGCGTCGTGTATGACCTTGTTGTCAGTCCCTGGAAATAATTAATAATAATAATAATAATAATAATAATGAAATGTTGTGAAATCCCATTCCTCGAGCCTCACCCAGAGGGGGTGGTATGGCCGGATAGAGCACTCTGTCATGAAGCCCGGCTGTGTGTTCATAGAAGGTGGACATTAGGCCAGGCAGCCGGGCCTTCAGGAAGGAGGAAGTGGGGTTCTCTGGTCCAGGCCTGGCTCTTCTTTCTTCAGCAATACCGGGATTTGGGGGAGGCCCTTGTTCTTGCACATGCCTTGGATTCCTGGGGCTCCTCAGGAAAGGGGGTTGTGAGCAGAACCTGATTCGGCCCAGATGTCCTGTTCAGTGTGGGCCCCTCCATCACCAGGCTTGGGCTCCGTCCTTCCACTTAGCATTGACCTCTAAAATGGTCTCGGAGAGGGCGTGACCCAGGGATGCGTTCAGAGGCAGCGTTCTTGATGATGAGTGGTAAAACTTCCGCCTCCCCAAGAGAAGTATGGGCGGCCCCAGCGACATCAGATTTTTCTTACTCTTCATCAGAGGCACTTTTCCAAATGGCAATAACATTAATCACTGTCACTGTCACTGTCCTCCTGTTGATCATCTGTTTGCTCAAGTGGGCCCAGTAACATTGTGAGACTTTGTTGTTACTGTGTTTGGCATATTGAATACGTCATGGGGAGCTTGCCAGGCTTTGCTGTGTGAGCAAGATACTCTCGGTAACTTGCCGGGCTCTCTGAGAGGGGCGGAGGAATCGAACTCGGGTCGGCCAGGTCGGCTGCATGCAAGGCAAACACCCTCCCCACTGTGCTATCGCTCCAGCCCAATAACAATAATAGTCAACGTAAACAAGTTGAAAATGAAGTCAAGTCCTGTTGTTTACTTACTCGGTGTCCAGGCTTAGCTGTCAGTGCCTTCTGTGAATGAGTTTATTTAGTTTCTGCCTCAACTGATGCTTTTTTCCTTTCCCTCAGACAGTTGAGGAAATCATGGGAAGGAGCTGTCTTCCTGGGAGGGAGGGATGGAAGAGGAGGAGAGCGGGAAGTGTTCTGGGGCGTATGGAGATGAACCTCCTTAAGGAAGAATCTCTGGTTTTGACACTGCTAATCCAGGGAACAAACCGACAACAGAAAAACTCTGATCAAAAATTGTGGGTAAACTAGCGATTTTTGTCTATTGAAACGAGATTTAGTTGGCGAGGGTTGGGGGAAGTTGGGTGGGGTCCTCGTGACATTGGCAGAGGGAAGAGTTGTTTTCTGGTGTTGATGTCTGTATGGAAAGTATGCTTTATACCCCAACATTTAAATCACATTTTGTGTGTAATATTTTTGTAGATTCTCTATTATTTTCCTTCAATCAAATAGAAATAAATAAATGTTTTTCACCTTAAGGGAAAAAAAAGAAAAAAAAAAGAAAAGCATGCTTAATTAACATTATGGTCAACCTTGATTCCTCAGCAAAAATGATGTAGAAATAATAACAAAGAAAATGAACTATAGGGGCAAAAAATTAGTAGGTGGAAGAACCCAAGGCCAAACCTTATCATCTGGAACTGACTGAGGAATTTCTGACACCTAAAAAGTGTGATGCTGAGCTGAGTACAACTTCCGCATCAGAGTGATGTTGCTGGGGGCTCCAGGGGCTGGTTCAGTGGCTACAAGAGCCTGTCTTGCAAGTGCGAGGCCCCGAGTTTGGTCCTGGTGCCACCCACATGCACCCAATGCCATCCTGGCAGCTCTACCGTCTAGGACCCTTGGCTCTTCACACATTTGTGAAGTCAAGAGCAGGCAGCCTGGCGTGTGTGAGCACTTCAGCTAAAGTGTGTGCATCCCCTCGTGAGCATGCAGACCACAGGTGTCCACACATCATCATTTCCCTGACCTTGGTCTTCATTTCCAGGCTGGCAAAGGACTCCTAAGAAGATGAGGCAGTTTTTCCCAGAGAGCTGTAAGGTCCTTACCTAGCTGAGATCCTGCTGAACACTTTAGTATCCAGATGCTCTTAGGGAGCTAGAGAGGGACCGTCTGTTCAGTGTTGTGTCTCGATACACAAGCGGTTCTGTAGATCTTGTCCCAGTGTGCGGAGCATTTCTTTTATTTTTAATTATCTGGGGTGGATGTGGTTTAAAGAAAGCTTGTCTTATTGATATCATTTTTAAAAACTGAATATTGTGGGGCCAGAGAGATTGGACAGCAAGCAGGGAGCTTGCCTTGCACATGGCTAATCTAGGTTCAACCGCTAACACCTCATAGGGTCCCCCAAGCCCCACCAGGAGCAAACATAGAGGCAGGAGTAAGCCCTGAGCACCACCGGGTACAATCTCCAAACCAAGTAAAGTAAAGTAAAGGCCCTCCCGTTGATCATCGATTTGCTCGAGCGGGCCCAGTAACGTCTCCATTGGAGACTTTGTTGTTACTGTGTTTGGCGTATCGAATACGTCACAGGGAGCTTGCCGGGCTCTGCCGTGCGGGCGAGATACTCTCGGTAGCTTGCTGGGCTCTCCGAGAGGGGCGGAGGAATCGAACTCGGGTCGGCCATGTTGGCTGCGTGCAAGGCAAACGCCCTACCGCTGTGCTAACCAAAAATAGGTAAATATGTAGAGTAATGTGGATCAACGGTCACTGTCACTGTCCCTGTCCTCCCATTCATCAATTTGCTAGAGTAGGCCCAGTAACATTGTGAGACCTGTTGTTACTGTGTTTGGCATATTGTATACTTCACAGGTAGCTTGCCAGGCTTGTGGGCACAATACTCTCAGTAGCTTGCTGGGCTCTCCGAGCGGGGTGGAGGAATTGAGCTCGGGTCGATCGGGTTGGCTGCATGCAAGGCAGACCCCCTACCCGCTGTGCTATAGCTCCAGCCAGGAGTTCTGGGCTGTAGTGCACTGTGTTGATCAGATGTCCACACTAAGTTCGGTAACCCTTCGGGAGCAGAGGACCACCAGGTTGCCTAAGGAGGGATGGATACAAATATTTATAAAATATCCATAAGCTCAGTTCTGGGCCTTTACACTCAGTCTAGAAAACAGAATGCTTCTTCCTGAAGTACTCTTCTTGACCCCTGTTCAAGGTCACCAGTTTCTCAGAGACTGGGAGATTTGGTAGAGCACAGTCATTGCATGCGTGAGAACCTGGACCACTGAGCATCACTGGTGTGGCCCTGCTACAGCTTTCTACGATGTAAAATGGGGGCAGGGGCTGGGGAGATGGGGCAAAGGCCTCTTTGCCTGCAGGAGCCCTGGCTTTGATCCCCGGCACCATCTGGACCCCTCCAGCATGGCTGGGGGCTACCCCCACCCCAGCCCCATGCGGGGACTAGCCCCTGAGCAGAGGTGGATGTGGCCCCCAAACCCATCAATAGAATGACACGTGTCACGGCCAGAGAGGTGGCTCAGCCCAGGTGATGCCCTAGGGTCCATGCGGGCACTAAACTGCAACCAGCATATCCTCTTCACTTCCTGCCCTCCCTGTCCCACTGCACTGTCCCTCGTCTAGCCTTGGGCCCACCCTGAATCCTGGGAGCTGCTGTACTCGGCCTGCACCCAGGGGTGCATGAGCTCTTTTTCCCTTTAACGGGACTCTGAAAGCGTGAACTCCGAAAGCGTGAACTCCTTTTGCAGAGGGAAAGGAGGAAAGGCACCGTGCCCCCGTGCAGAGGGGTCTTGGGGCTCGGCTCCTCGTGGAGGGACCAGGCGAGCTGCTGTACTTTATTTTCTCTGCCCTGATCGTGAGACAGGTACTGGATGTGCCTGGGCTCATGTCACAGTTGCAAGGAGCTTAAGTGCTCAAATCCTACCCCCATGAAGGATTGATTGAACTCAGGGAGCCTACCTGTCTCCTGTCAGGCACCGGAAACCTCGCCAGCAGGAAGCCCGAGGGAAAAGCCACTGGGGCTGTACCTGATTCTGAAACTTCTTAGCCCAGGGGCCTGCACCCCTAGATGGGTTCCGTTGTGGTAGAAAACACGGCAACAGTGAAAAGGGTCCACAGCCACCAACGACCAGACATTCAAAATCAAATGTGGCATGTTCATGGCCACACTCCTTTGCCATTTCTCTGGCAAGATGGGACTGGGGATGTAAGTCAGTACTCTATTTGTTCCTGCTTTCCTCATCTCTGTGCCCCTGGCATATTTTTGGCATCTAGGGGGTGACAGATATTAAACACAGAGCCAGGTGTCTTCCCACTTTTGCTTGTTTGTTTTATGCACCATGGTTTACGTTGCATACTGCTGATAGGTTTTCATGTGCACGGTATTCCAACCCCACATCCCCACCAGCACCCCCCACTTAGTCCCCCTCAGCCCCCCCCACAGTTCATTCTCCCGTCATGCTAAGTTCTGCAGACCAGCTCTCAGGTTGTGTTGCCTTTGGCCATCCTCTATTCCCTTATTATGTTTCTTGACATCCCGTATCTGAGAGATCATTCTATATCCGCCTCTTTCTGTCTCACTTCATTGAGCACGATGCTCAGAAGGAAAAACTGCGTGATTTCATCTTCATCAGCTTAGTAGGATTCCATTGCCTCTGTGAGCCATAGTTTTTAAAACCCAGTCATCTGTTCTGGGACACTTGAATTACTGACAAACGTTTTGTTTGTTTTTTTGGAGGGGGGGAGCACACCTGGTGATTCTCAGGACTTAGTCCTGCCTCTCCAGTCAGAGGTCACTCCTGGAGGGCTCGAGGGACCTTATGGGGTGCCGGGGATCACACCTGGGTTAGCTGCATGTAAGTGAGTGTCCTGGTCACAGGACTATCACTCCAGATCTTGGCGATTGTGAATAGGGCAGCAGTAAACACAGTGCCAGTGTCTTTCCAGAATAGAGCGTGTGGGCCCTTGGGGTAGATGCCAAGAAGCAGAGTTGCTGGATCATATGGAACTTCAGTTTTTAGTTTATTTTGAGAAGTGTCTTTATTGCTTTCCAAAAAGACTGAAGCAGTCGATGTTCGTCTCGGCCATGGACAAGCGTTCCTTTCCCCCACATCCACACAGACACTGACGTTTGTGTTCTTGAAGTGCCAGGTAGGAGGTGATACTTCACAGGTGTTTTGATTCATATTTCCCTAGTGATCAGGGTGGCAAGACATTTTCTTCATACACCTGTTGGCCATCTCTGTATCTTCCTTGAGAAAGTTGCTGTTCATCTCTTCTCCCCATTTTTGGATGGGGTTGATCTTTTTTCTTTTCATATTTTTACAAGTACTCTAGATATCGTGGCTATTGACCCTTTGTGAGATGATTGGTGGGAGAATGTTCTCTGCAGCCTGTGGGGTCTGCTGGTCTTCTTATAGGAGACATCTCTACATGCAGTTTTCAGATGTTGCTACTGATGTTTCCAGGGATGGGGGACCCCCAAGTAATGCTTCCAGCGCCCTGAGATACTCCCAAGCAGCCAGCCAGGCTAGACAGTCCAGTGGTTGGCGGCCCCCAGAACTCTGCCTGGAAGTCATGTGTGGGAACATGCTGTGCCCAGGATGGAACTTGGGTACTCCTGAGCACTGAGCTGTCTCCTCGGCCCACACACTGCTTCCCCCTCTCTCCCACACTCTCCCTTGGTTCTGTTTTTGGTCTCAGAGCTTATACCAGGCTGCTTGTTACACTTAACTGATAGGCTTCATCATCTGGAACAATCTGCTCCAGTATGAGAATCCTTGTATTGAAGATCTTATTGATTTATATTAAACTGTCTGCTGTTATTTTTTTTTAATTTCTCCAAGTTCCTGTTGGTTGTACTTCACCAGGAGGGATAATCGCTCATTTCAAGCTAATCTTCAGGACTAGAGTGTAACTGTTTGGCGTTGGGGAGAGGAGGTGAATGGCAGCTGTTAAGTGGTGCCTAGCAACTCTTCATAACGGCTTAGACATGACAAAGGAATTGCGGTAATAGAATCTGCTGGAATCTGATGAGCACATGGAGTGTTGCCGGATATGGGATTTGAGTCGGCAGTTGTAGACAATGACTCTGCCTCCGAAGCCCAGACCCGCTGAACCTTTCGCCCACGATGTGCTCACAAGAAGGCAGAGAATTTCCACCAGGGCATCAGGGTTAGTTCTGCGGCTTGACACTTATACCCACCATCCCTTCCTGTCCACCTTTTCCCTAGAACAGGGACATACAGTTTTTCTGCCCTATTCTATAGGGAAAATAGGCACACATGAGCTTGCTGTAATATTGATGATCGTAATAACGGTAATATTCTTTATTTCACTTTTTGCAAGAATAATGGACTGGAAAAGAGCACAGAGGGTTGACATCGTCATGCCTTGCAGGAGACCTGGGTTCAATCCCCACCCTGCAAGGTCCCCTGCACACTGCTGGGAGCAACCCCTGAGCAGTCCTGGGTGTGACTCCTACCCCCTAAAAACTCTCAAAGCAAAAAAGTTTTTTCAAGGTGAAGAATACTTAGAAACTGGAATTAAGTTCTTGAAGGCATGTAAGGGCATCAGATATCTTTTAGGAGAGATTCCAGAGCATCCGAGTGAGTGACTCTTGGAAAATGCTCTAAAAACAGTGAGAGCATTCTTGAAGGGTCTTGATCCATTTGGAAATAAAAGGACCGGTGTGCTCGCTTGCATGGCAAATTACCTGGATGACTGTGATTTGGGGCAGACGAAGTTGAGCTTTAATTTGTAATGGGTCCCTGCTTGGGTATTGAACTTTTTTTGAATTTTTTCTTTTGACCAGAGATACATTCTCACGTGCTTGGAGATTCTCTCTCTCTCTCTCTTTGTCTTCTTAGTGGGGGGGAGGCCCCTTAAGTAGTGTTCAAGAGATCCAGAGGCCCCTCCCTGGGATTCTTGGCCAACCAGGCAGGTGGGTCAATGCAGGGTTGGAAGGATGCAGTGCTGTTGGGCCCCGCAGTGCCAGCAGCTGCCTAAGCCACCCCACGGGTACTCCCGGGCTGTACCCAGTGAGGCTTGGAGACCCCGTGGTATCAGGGATCGAAGTCGTTGGACACATGCAGGGCCTCTCCCTCAGCCCCACAGGGAGTTTCTCTCTTCTCTCTTTCTCTGTCTCTCCTCTCTCTCCTCTTTCTCCTCTCTCTCCCTCCCCCACTCTCTCCCCCACCTCTCTTTCTTTCCCTCCTATCCATGGTGATGCTCTGTTACTCCTGGCTCTGATGTCAGGGATCACTCCTGGCACTGCTCAGGGCCATAGGGAATGTCAGAGATACAATTTGGGTGGGCTGCCTGCAAGGTAAACAAACACCCTACCTGCTCTACTAGCGCTCTGGCGATTGGAGATTTTCCAGTAAGACGTTTAGGAAACGGCTAATTGAGGCTAATTAAGATATCTGGTGTACAGATTATAGCCTTTTCCAAGCAGAGGGTCAGTCAGTGTTCGCCGAAGTTAATCTGATGGGGAGTCTCACCATTGCCCCCCCTCCCCCTCTCATTGCAAGATGTGAAAATCCTCGAAGCAGCAGGTGGATATTTGCTGCTCCCTTTGGAAGAGTGTGGGTCGTGCTCTGTTCGGCCCATCATTTGGTTCGCTGACTTCCTGTGACTCCGCGTGGAAGGTCGGGGGTGCTCCGTGTGCATCTGTGCTGTTGACAGAGGCCTAGTTTCATTCCCGCTTGGAGACTTGGTTAATGAAGCCTCAGTGGAGTCAGGTGGTGGTGATGGGTCTGAGGGAGAAAGCATGGGGGTGGCGGACAGGGAGGTATCTGAGTCTTCATGTCCTCCCAAGGCTGCCAGAAAGGTCTGGAGACACCGTCACCTCTCAGCTTTGGGAATGTTTCAGAAAGAGTTTGAAAAAGCATCACTTCCTTTGGCAGTAGCTGCCAGAGGTCTATTGAAGGGTGGATGATCCACATGATGGCCCTGGATCTGCCCCTGGATGGCCCTGAGGTCATGGATGCCCTCAGGATGCCCCGTCCAGTGTGGCCTGCATCACACACACACCGCCTCTAAGCCAGGATGGTGCTCCTGGATGGTCATCTCGTCAACTTTGCCTGGGAAGGAGAAGCAGAGGCTGAGGTCAGTGCAGGCACATTCATCCAGTGCTTGTCTGTCACTGGGTGGAGGGAGCAACTACACGGATGAATCGATCCATCAAAGAGCTGATCAAATGGGACCCGGGTAGGGGACCAGTTGTAAGTCAAAGTGTGGGGCGCAGTGTTGGGCAGTGGGAGCATGGAGAAAGGGATTTAGCACAGTCTGTGTAGGAGGCGGCGCAGGAAAGGGCTGGGGAGCGTTTATGGGTGAGAAAACCTCAGAATTAGCCAGGGGAGCCCCTTTGTCCCATGTCACGACCACGCAGAACCAGCAGCCTCCTCGGTACTGCACACAGCCTATGGCCTCTACGAGGCATTCTAAGGGACTGTGGAGATCATCTTTTGCAGTGGACCTTGCTGGCTGCTCTCAAACAGGAGGCAGGGGCGGGCCTTTGAAAGCTTCAGGGCACAATGGCCAGGGCCTACATGGGCCAAGTCATTGTGTCCATCTACACCAACCTGCAGAACGAGGAACGTGTAACTGAGACTCTGCGCTGGGTCAAGTTCAAGCGCCCTCCCCAGGCCCCAGAAGACCCTCCTCTCGCAGAAGTGGGACTTGACCAAGTTTAATGCAGCTGCAGGTCTGAGAAGCAGCTCATCCTGGGTGCTGTGGGGTCAGGTGCGTCCCAGATCCTGGGCCTCTCAACAGATGGCAGGCACTGTTCTCCGGAGAATCACGGACAGGCCCGACCCCTGTCCCTGAGCCCACCCTCCCACAATAAATCCCGCTTCTTAACAACAACCAAAAAGACTTAGCCAGGGAATAAGATGCCGAGGACCAGGCCAGGCGCGTGCAGGGGAGAGGGAAGAGGTCTTCTGAGATGAGGGGCATGGGGTGCGTCCATGTCCTTCAGCATGACCGGGCAGGAACAGCCCATTCATCTGGGAGTTAGCAGGAAAATGCGAATCATACAATCTGATGGGAAAGTTGGTGAGAGCGGGAAGAGAGAGGTTAACAGAGAAGGGTGAGGGTCAAGCAGATACCTTTCTGCATGGCAGAGGCCGAGTACCTGCTTCCTGGCTTTAGGAGGAAGCAGAGGGCAGAAAGATTGTGATCCATGGTGGAAGCCAATGGATTTAGAAGACACGGTTTTCCTTGTGTGGAGGCCAGTGACCTGCAGGATGCAGTGACGGCTGCCCTGGGGTCAGGAGGCTTGGTGCTCAGTCCTAGCCGTTCCTCCAGGGCTCCGTGAGAAGCAGCCTCTCATTCATCACGGCAGCTTGGTGAAATGCAGACCCAGGATGAGTGCTAAGTTCCTCATCAGCGAGCGTGTAAATTGGGACAAACTACTCAGGCACTCGGAGCGTCCCTTCAGAAAGCAGCTCATGTTCTCTGCCCAAGCTGGCAATGGCAGTGATCGGACCAAGTGGGACTGTCAGTCAGCTCGTGGGTGGACATGGCCAGCTCCCAACCACTGGCTGAACAAATGACTAAATGATGTCAAAGAGCAGAGCAGTGTTGCCGACTTAACTTTGACCCCAGCTGTGCTCAGGGGTCACAGCTGGTAGTGGTTGGGGGACTACATGCAGTGCTGGGGATTGAGCCAGGGATGCAGGTCAGTGCCTTAAGAAACCCTGTGCTGTCTCTCCAGCCTTGCAAACTTGATTTTTTCTCATGAACATTGGGTGCTCCTTGCTTCTTGTTCTTGGAAAGAGATTCATTCATTTATTCATTCATACCTGTCTCTGGGGACAGTGCTCTGGGGGCCACTCCTGATGACCCTCCACCAATGGTGCCAGGTGGTTTGGTGCTAGCGGCCAGCGAGGTGATGCTTCTTGGACACACAGGTGCTGCGGGACACCAGGGCCAGCCCAGTGGTGTTGGACAGATGGTTTATAGTGCTGGAAATTGAACTCATGACCTCATGTAGACAAGGCGTGTGCTCCAGCCCTTTGAACTGTCTCGACCCCAGGAGCTGTTTGAAGTTTGCTTCTGGTCTGGGTGTTACTCCCAGTGCCCTGCTCTCTCACCCTCCAGGTTCTGTGCCCCATTCCCCAGGACTGCGCCCCAGGCCAGCGTTGGGCTGCCGGGCACACACCCACCACTGTCTCTCACTTTTTTGATGTTGCCCATAGAACTAATTGGTGTTTCCAGCTGTAGATCTGAAGTAGGTTTTGCAAAAGCAGAAGTGTAGCCTACACACACACACACACACACACACACACGCGCGCACACATGCATGCACGCACACGCACACATACACACATGCACACGCGCACATTTCCTGCCGAATTTGGAGGTGCAGTTTCTGCAGGTGGATTTTGGGGATGCCAAGTTGGGCTTTTCTGAAGGCACCGAACAGGGAGAGGAATCCAGGAGTGGGGGACTGAGCCTGGAACCGCCTTGGGATCAGGGTTTGACCCGCATCTCCTGGCCTCCATCTCACCTTGAAATTTCCTCCCCGGAGAGCCACTGCCAGCAGCCTTGCTGCCACCTGGCCCCTTGGGTGACAATTGTGATTGCCACATCCTGAAGAAACCCTGGGCGCCTCGGACAGGGCAACGCAGGAGGCTGCGGAGAACAAGGCTCCTTTCATGGCTCACAAGGGCAGGCCTGTGTCGGGTGCCAACACAAATGGCGCCGGGAGTAGCTGTCGCTCCTGGCCTAGGCTGTGGCGATGAGAGTCCGTGAAGCGGGTGGCGTGATGGAGAGCAGACGCACAGGAGGGCCTCCTCAGGGCTGTCTCCTCAGCGGGCAGGGAAGGCGCGGCCGCCCCCAGCCAGCCAGCACCGTGGCTCCCTTGGGTGACCTTGTGGGCCCTGCGGGGCTCTTGCCCCCCTAAAGGCACCAGTGCTCAGTGCGGGGCTCTTCGACGAGAGAGCCTGGCTGCGGCGGCCGTTCCCAGGGGGCCCACCGGGCCGGCCCATTTGGTGCGCGCAGTGAAAGGAAGATTCCAACAGGTGCCCCGGGAGGCGTGCGGGGCCAGGAGTGGGTCCGAGGGCCCCCGGGCTGTTTTGATCTTGGCTCAGATGGAAGGCTTTAGTGGGATCCCCCCTCAGGCGGGGGGCTGCCGACCCTTTGATCTCCCCACGGCCTAATAGGCAGAACCCTCTTCTCCGCTTCCTCTAAGGACAAAAATAAACAGAGAGGCAGAGTTTGGGAACAGCTGCATAAACAAGGCAGCGGGGAAGCATGTCCCGAGTATGCGGGCGGGACGCTCCGGCCGGCCGGCCTCCGTGGAGTCACTGCCTCTGTGCCCGCCGCCTCGTGGCCACCGCTTCAGTCCCAGAGATTCCCACGGGAGGCAACGCAGTCTCACCCCAGGATGCCCCGGAGCATATTGGCCCTTGTGTCCCCTCACCCCGGGGGTCCTGAACCCTCCAGTTCTAGTGTAGACTGGCCCTCCAAGGCTGGCTGCTGACACACCGGCGCCCCGCTGTGAGTTGGTTGGTAGCAGTGATGGGGATCACACTTAGACCACAATTTATCTTCCAGCCCGGGCCCTGCCCTCCGGAGACACCCTTTCTTCGAAAGGCTCCTTTGTTCCATGGCATCGCCACTTGCTAACGTGAAGCTGGGGTGCAGCGCCCCCCCACCCTCCCCTGCAGGGCGCCTGACTGCTCCCCCTCAACCCCCAGCTGGTTTCCGCATACTCGCCGCCTTTTCTTTTGTACCTCTCTCTTCTCCAGTGCCTGGAGTTCGGAGTATCGGGCCCAGGAGGTCGGAAGGATGAAAGGTCTTGGAGCCTGAGAAGGCTGCTTGAAGGGGACAGACCATTGGACGGCTCAGAGGTGCGCTGAGGCCTCCAGAGAACCCAGGAGAGAGGGAAGGGCAGCCGGGGAAGGGCAGCCGGGGTGGCCGGACTCCGACCTCTCTCTGGCTCAGGCTGCTGTCCAAGCAGATGCACTGCATCTTACACTCACCCGTTTCATGTATTCATGTGGTCTGTGCTCAGGAGAAACCACCTGCTGAGTGTAGCATGGACACTGTTTTATTAATTTATTATTATTGTTATTATTACTATTATTGTGAGGCCCTGTCGCTCAGGGGTTAGAGCACTGGTCTTGTAAACCAGGTGTCGCGAGTTCAGATCTCTGGGGCTGGAGCGATAGCACAGCGGGTAGGGCGTTTGCCTTGCATGCGGCCGACCCAGCCGATCCGAGTTCGATTCCTCTGCCCCTCTCGGAGAGCCCGGCAAGCTACCGAGAGTATCTCTCGCCCACACGGCAAAGCTCGGCAAGCTACCCGTGACGTATTCGCTATGCCAAACACAGTGACAACAAGTCTCATCATGTTACTGGGCCCGCTCAAGCAAATCGATGAACAACGGGAGGATAGTGCTACAGTGGTTTGGGGGCCACACCTGGCGGTGCTCAGGGCTTACTCCTGGCTCTCTGCATAGGGACCACTCCTGATGGGCTTGAGGGACCCAGTGGGATGCGGGGATCCAACTCGGGTCAGCTCTATGCAGAGTGAGGGTCTTGCCCACGGGTCTATCTCTCCGGACCCAAGCCTGTTAATTGTTGCGCTCCACACCCAGCCGTGCTCAGGGGCTATGTCCAGCTCTGTGCTCAGTGGCCATGCTGGGGGAGGGGGCACACAGTGCCGGGGATCGAACCCGGGGCTCCTGCACGCCAAGCCTTTGTTCAGCCCTGGAGCCACCTCCCTTCCTCCAGGGCACTTTTTTCTTTCTTTTTTTACATTTTGAAATGAAGCACCGTGAAATACAATTACAGGCTTAACACACTTTTGTGATTACGTTTCGGTCATACAATGGTCGAGTACCCATCCCTCCACCAGTGCCCATTCTCCACCACCAATGATCCCAGTATCCCTCCTGCCACTCTCCCAATTCCCCTCCCCCCGCCTTCCTTTTACTCCCTCTCTCCATATGGGTGTTCACTGTCACTGTCCTCCCGTTGTTCATTGATTTGCTGGAGCGGGCCCAGTAATGTCTCCATTGGAGACTTTGTTGTTACTGTGTTTGGCATATCGAATACGTCACGGGGAGCTTGCCAGGCTCTGCCGCGCGGGCGAGATACTCTCAGTAGCTTGCCGGGCTCTCTGAGAGGGGCGGAGGAATCGAACTCGGGTCGGCCATGTTGGCTGCATGCAAGGCAAACGCCCTACCGCTGTGCTATCGCTCCAGTTATGGGTGTTATGGTTTGCAATACAGGTATGACATGGCCATCGTGTTTGGTCTAAAGTCTACTTTCAGCACGCATCTCCCGTCCCGAGCGAGCCCTCCAAGCATCCTTTACTTAGTGGTACCTTCCGTATCTCAGCTGCCTTTCTCCTCAGCAAGCAAGGCTGGCTTCCAAGCCATGGAGGAATCCTCCTGGTCCTTATCTCTACTACCCTTGGGTGTTAGTCTCCCATTACGTTACTTTCAATTCCACAAATGAGTGCAGTCCTTCTGTGTCTGCCCCTCTCTTTCTGACTCATTTCACTTAGCATGTTAACTCTTCCATGTCGATCCACTTCTATGCAAATTTCATGACTTCATCTTTTCTAACAGCTGCGTAGTATTCCATGGTGCCGGGGCACTTTTTAATATATAGGTTCGGTCTCGCTTGCAGGTTGAGTGTTGGGGAAAGACCGCAGTAAGTGGGAATTACCACATGGCCTACCCCCTCCGGTGCCATGAGGGAATGGATGCCCAGAGGGTTTCTCACCCTCCCTTGGCATGGACTTAGCCTTAAGCACTCTCCGGCACTAATGGTGCTGTGCAGGCTTGAAGCACAGCAGGAAGGAAAGATGTAGGAGGGAGTGTGGCGTGAAAAGCCGGGGGTGTTTGGAAGCCCGTCTGGAACAATCTGTTCTCTGGAGAAAGGGAAGGGAAGGAGGTGACAGGGCTTGGCACATCATGCTCTGACCATTGCGTTTTGTCCCAAGGATCTGTTTAGACCTCCTGCATTCAGTCGGGTGTATCTCAACCCTTCCCTTCTCTTCCCTTCTTTTTCCTTCTCTTCCTTCCCACGTCCTTCCCCTTCCCTCCTTTCCTCTTCTCCTTCTCCATCTCCTCCTCTCTCCTCTCCCCTCCCTTTCTTTCCCTTCTTTTTTCTTCCCTCCCATGCCTGGCAGTGTTTGGGGATTACTCCTGGCACTGTGCTCAGGGATCATTCCTGGTGGGCTCAGGGGACCAGATGGGATACTGGGGATTGAACCCAGGTCGGCCACATGTAAGGCAGGCACCCTCCCCGTTGTATTGTCTCCCCGCCCAACCCTTTTCTGACCATGCCCCGGCCCCTCCCCCCACTACATCTGACTTTTTTTCACTTCCTGTGGTCCCTCTGCCCTACTTATTTCTACTGAGTCTCATGCCATGGCCCCCACATCCTCTATTCTTCACCTGTGTCCCTTGTTGAGAAACGCGCGTCAACCATCCTGGTGCCTTCTTGCTGTGTGTGTGGCTTTCTTGTGGGGTGAAGCTTGATAGGCCTTTTCTGTTCTCAGGACAAACGTCCAGTAAGGAACCACACCCCGGGGGCCCATCTCTCCTCTCGCCTGGCCTTTGCAAACACGGTTCCTCTGTTTGGAACAGCCCCACCCACCTGCTCTCTGAGGCTGTTGCCACTTGGATGTGCCAGTTGCCACCTTGAGCGTCAGTCACTTGGCAGGAGCTGCTGATGCGACGTGTTACCTGAGAGGGGCTTGGACTGCAGCTTGTCTTAGGGTTTTGCTTTTTTAGGGAGGGCTTTTGGTTCCCCAGACCCCGTGGCCCTGTGGGCTGGGTGGTTCAGTGCTCGGTGCAGTACTCCGGTGCTGCTGGGCAGCAGAGGACTACACCTGCCCTGCTCTGGGAGCCATGCAGAGCTGGGGATCCAACCCAGGGCCTCGAGTGCGCTGGGATGTGTTCCAGCCCTTTGTGCATCTCTCTGGCCCTCCTCCCTTCTGTCTGACATTGATAGCAAAGGTGCACAGAGCCTGGCCCGTTTCTTCTCCCCTCTGGGAACTCCCAGACTGTTTTCTTCCTCGGGTTTCTGGTCATTCAGAGAATCAGGTGCCTTGGGGAGTCTTGTTAAGGGATTTGTTAAGGGGATTTTTTTTAGGTCCTTCTAATTAACCTTCAGTCTAGAAACACATTCTACTTTTTTCTTCTATTATATCCTCCTTTTTCTTTCTAATTTCTGCTCATGGGAAGTCCTCAGTTGATCCACTGAATTTCTCCTTTTTCTTTTTCTCTATCTTATTTAACACAGCAGTAGGGCGTTTGCCTTGCACGCAGCCAGCATGGCGATTCGAGATCGATTCCTCCGCCCCTCTCGGAGAGACTGGCAAGCTACCGAGAGTATCTCGCCCGCACGGCAAAGCCTGGCAAGCCACCCGTGATGTATTCGATATGCCAGACACAGTACAGCAAGTCTCATGATGGAGACGTTACTGGGCTCGCTCGAGCAAATCGATGATCAACGGGAGGGCCTTTACTTACTTTACACAGAGTACCATTTATTTTTCTTTTATTAAAAAATTGATTGGGGTAGCATTGGTTTCTGAGAATGCAACTGTTTCTATGTCCTGGGGTGCAGTGTAGCCACAACGCCAAAGTGTCATTATCCCCCACTATGGTCTGTGGCTGCGTGTCTCAGTAAAGTAAAGGTAAAGGCCCTCCCGTTGATCATCGATTTGCTCGAGCGGGCCCAGTAACGGCTCCATTGGAGACTTTGTTGTTACTGTGTCTGGCATATCGAATACGTCACGGGGAGCTTGCCAGGCTCTGCTGTGCGGGCGAGATACTCTCGGTAGCTTGCCGGGCTCTCCGAGAGGGGCGGAGGAATCGAACTCGGGTCGGCCATGTTGGCTGCGTGCAAGGCAGACGCCCTACCCGCTGTGCTATCACTCCAGCCCGGGAGGCCATTTGTGTCCAGTGAGCACCCGGGATAGTCCAAGGGGCCACAGCTGAAAATCACATAAGGGGGAGGCAGGGCACAAGCACGCGGCCAGGAGGCACATCGGTTGGGGGTGGGGGGCACAGGGAGGAGGTGGGTTAGAATGAGGCCTTGGAGAGAAAGGGGTTGAGAAGCGCTGGTCTGGAGTCCTTCCTGTGCTAGTAGCCTCATATTATCATGCCTTCTGTTTTAAAACTTCAGCCGTGGCTGGGGATGTTGCTCAGTGGTCGAACTCTTAGCTTGCATGTGTGAGGCCCTGTGCTCAAACCCCGGCACCCCACGGAACAAGTTGTCAGGTTTTTATTTTCTGAAAGCTCTTTCCTGTTTTCCAGTTGTTCCTTCTTCAAAATAGCATCCCTTTGGGGCTGGAGCTATAGCACAGTGGGTAGGGTGTTTGCCTTGCACGCGGCCGACCCGGGTTTGATTCCAACACCCCATATGGTCCCCCAAGCACTGCCAGGAGTAATTCCTGAGCCAGGAGTAACCTCTGTGTATCTCTGGGTGTGACCCCAAAAAGCTAAATAATAATAATAATAATAATAATAATAATAATTAGCATCCCAGAGAATGAATACACTAGTTTTTTTTTTTTTTTTGCTTTTTTGGGTCACACCCAGCGATGCACAGGGGTTACTCCTGGTGGTGCTTGGAGGGGCCATATGGGATGTTGGAAATCGAACCTGGGTCGGCAGTGGGCAAGGCAACCACCCTCCCCACTGTACTATTGCTCCGGTGCCTCCCTCTGTAGTTTTTGGTTCTATTTCCAGAATCATGTCTGATTACATTAATCCAGCCGTTTGTTTCTCTCCCTGTCCCCTAGTTGGTTTCGGTCTTTTGTGCCAGACTTTCGTCAAGACTTGGTATCTCGTGCCATTGTTCCGAGTCCAGGAAGGAAGCTTTGGGGCTGGAGAGCTCAGTGGGTGGTGTGACTGGAAGGGGTGAATGTACATGTGTGAGTGAATACGCACAAGTTTGTATGTCCGTGTGTCTGTGTGTGTGTAGCAAGCATGTCTGCATGTGCATGTGTGCACGTGCGCGTGTCTCCGTGTGTATCTGTGAGTTATCTTTGTGTCTGTGTGTGTCTCTGTATGTCTTTGCCTCTGCATCTGCTTGTCTGTGTGTGTAGGTAAGTTACCTGTGTATGTCTGTGTCTCTGTGTGTGTTACCTCTTTGTGAGTGTAGGTGTGGACATGCCGTTGACCCTTGGGCTTTACTGGGGAGCGTGTATTCACGCAGGGAGCCTGACTGACTGGTTGAGGGACTCATAAAAAAACGATATTCGTAGGTCTTTGATGTGGCCATTGTTTTCTCTGTAGAACGTGCCCCTCTTTCCTGCTGGCAGGGGGGTGTCCCAGGGCTGAGAGAAGCAGCACTGACCACTCTGTCCTGCACATGCCCTGCTGTACCCCCCGGGACAGCTCTCTACCTGGCTGGCCCAGAGCTTCTTGAATCCTTGAACCATTTAAATCTTCTGCCACATTCAGACAAGCCTGAAGTCACCGGGTTCTGTTCTGGGACGGGCTTGGGACAGGGCTGCAGTCCGGAGCATTTAAGAGGCCCTGGCTGTCTGGTTGCCCTCCTGAGGTCCCGAATGTCAGGGATGGACGCGAATCACCTGGCCCGGGTGAAGGCTTGCTCCCTCAGCGCTTCACATCTCGGGTAGCTCTGCTTCTCTGCAGGTTTTGTAATGGAATTTGGGGACTGAGGGACCCAAATCTGGAGAAGGGCAGTAAGAGCTGGGATTAGGCTTGTGGGAGATGCAGGGAAAGGGGTTTTGGGTTTTTTATTAACCTGGACACAGGAAGACTGGCCAGTATCATGGGCACCCGCAAGCTTGGCACGAGGACTTCAAGAATTTGTTGGCCTGTGGTTTGTACTTGACATTGAGTTACTTCTCAGCCCAGCGTAGGACCCTGACCCCACCCAAACCAGAACACGCGAGTAGCGACTTGGGGAATAAATCTTGGCAGCAGTTCCCAAGGTCAGTTCCGTTTGCAGCTGGGTTTGAGACCGATTGGAAAGGAGTCTAGATGGAAGAGAAGATACAAAATCTGATTCCTGGCCTTCCAGGTCTGATTGGAGCTTGAGCCCCAATGCTGATGGCATCGAGGGACAATAGAAGGTGCTTCAAATAAGCGCTCGAGCAAATTAACCTGAACAAGTTTGGAATAAGGAGGGATGTTTGTGCTTGGGACTATGGGGGACGCAGCGGAGAATAAGCACCCACAAAATTCCCATTTCTGATCAAAGAAAACACAAATAGCGTTGCTTGGGGAAAAAAGTCAAAACCAAACTCTGGACTTCTTTGCTGCAAAGTGATGCTGGGAAATTTAAGTGTGCAGAGAGGTGAAACTGCTCTCCTTAGGGGTGGTTGGGGAAAGTTTCTAGTTGCAGGTGGACTTGGAGTTTTGCCTTAAAGAAATGGCCAAGATCTGGAAGCGACCCAAGGTGTTAGTTTTATTTGCGGAGAATGAACCTCTGGATAGTGGAAAAGGGCGCCGAACTTCAGCACAGTGGTAATCTGCATGGCATCCGTATGAGCAAAAGTTTCATTTCATACTTTGAAAAGAAACGATAACGTATGTTTCCACAAGCATCCCACATCGGCTTGTTTGTTTGTTTGTTTGTTTTTGGCTTGTTTTGGGCCTACCACCCACCCGTTCTCGGGGCTTCCTCTTGGGCTCTGTGCTCGGGGATCATTCCTGGAGGGGCACAGGAGCCCCGAGGTGGCACTGGGGATGCAACCCAGGTTGGCCACATGCAACGCAAGTGCTGTCCCTGCTGTTTTATCTCTCTCAGCTCTTGTTTAGCATGTATACAGGTTATCTCATTTGATTTTCACAACCGGTGACCTCTGTATTACTCCACAGGCGGAAAAAGCCAAGCTCTCCGAGGTGAGAGGAATTTGTCAGCATTCACACATGTTCCAAAGGGGTGGAGTTAGACTCAGAACCCGACGCTTCCTCCGGAGTCGGCTGGAGGGGTTACACTAGCCTTCCTGGAGTGTTGAGTGAGGAGAGGTGGGATTGGGTGGGTAGATGATGGCTGGAAAGGTCCGAGTGCCCAGTTTGTGTATCTGGAGGGTCTGATGGCCTTTTTTGCGGAGTTTAACTTTTTCTTCCAGGCCCTGGAGCACTCTGGGGGTGGGGGTGGAGGTGGGGTGACGGAGGGAGAGGGTGCAAAGAGGAAGGGATGTTTTAGAAAGGCCAGAAACCTGGAGGCAGGGAATCCAGGTCATGAGACGTCGGTGGTCTCAGAGCAAGGTCAGGGGTGCTGGTAACACGGGAGCGGTGGGCAAGAGCTGGCGAATGTTGACCTCTAGGTCTGGAGGCCACGGGACACGGCGAGGCATAAGCGAGACCTCGGGCAGTTGTTAGGGTTGCAAGTGGCGCGAGTTTGCTGGTGCTTGGGGTGCCAGCATGCCAGTTCTTCCCAGGCGTTCCAGGCCCGTTTCCTAAAGCGACATTCTCTCTCCTGAGGCTGGCAGGGAGGGCCTGACCTTGATGTTCTCCCCTCCTGGCCTTTCTTTTTTTTCAGTTCTGCAACAGAGCTGTTTGACTTGGCTTCCCTAAGAGCCTCTGACATCCAGGACTTGCACAAGTGCCTGATCTTGGGTGCTCTGGTGGGAAGCTGGCTCTGCTTCCCGGCGTGCCTCGAAGCCTTGCTTCTTTCTCGTCCTGCCTTCTTCTCTCTGATGCCAGTCACTGCTGCCGGCATGGGGTCCACGCTTCGTGCACTGCCGGAGACGGTTTCCTACATCGAGTGATTCAGGCTGGGCTGCCTCCCCCCGGCCCTTGGCCAGGATGCCCATGAGAGGGCATGCCCCTTCACCCCATGATGTCAGACTCTGTAAAGGGAAGCATCAGGGGTTGAATCATGCCCTTTTTAGTTGTCTGTGGTCACTGCTGTCCTGTGCTGGTCGAGACAGACCCTACCCCCGCTGTAGGTATGTGGAAATACTACCCCAGCAAGGTGCTAGCAATCGAATCATTATTACTAATGATTTTCATAATCACTCACAAGTTTAGGCCAAGAATAATTAGAGTGAACAATGGGGCTGTCAGGAAAGCACCCCCAAAGTGGGGTAGCAGTGGATAAAAGGACTTGTTGTTCTGCCGGCCCCAGGGCATTGTGACTTCCCAGCCGTCCCAAGATTATGTTACACCTTTGTCTAATGTTCTTTGTTTTGTTGTTTAACTTTTTTTTTCTGTTCATTTTATTTTAACCACCAGAGGTTTACACCACAATTTTTGGTAGGACTTCATCCCGAAAAATCCCTTCCCCAGAGCATCCGTATCCCTCCACCTTCGTCAAAGTGTCTCCTGGCCCTGCACCCCCCGTTCTTCCCTCTGGCGCGCTCCCAACTGGAAACCAGTTTTTAGTTTCTGTTGCCTTTGCATGCTTGTTATTCCCTGAACACTCTCCCTGTCCCACACAGTGCCTGTCCTTTTTCTTCTAACTTCACTCGCAGGACACACAAATGTCCCGATTCTCTTTCCTTAGAGCCGAGCACTGTTTCATTGTGTCCCATGGTTTCCTTATCCCATCATCTATTCTTCAACATTTAGGTAGTTTCCAGACGTGGGCTCTTTTGAGGAGTTTAGCAATAGGGCAGATGTCTTTTCGGAGTCAAGTGTTGGGACTCCTTGGAGTAGAGGCCTAGAAGGAATTCCGTGGGAATCGCCGGTTCCTATGGAAGTTCAATTCCTAGTTTTCTAAGGAGTGTCCAGATGGTCTGGCACATTATCACAGGGAACAAAAACAATCAGTGTTGGCATAGATGTAGGCCAGAGGGACCCTCATTCACTGTTGGTGTGAATGCGACTGCTACAGAGATGTAACATTTTTTTTTTTTTTCGGGTCACAGCCAGATGCACAGGGGTTACTCCTGGCTTACGCACTCAGGAATTACTCCTGGTGGTGCTCAGGGCACCATATGGGATGCTGGGAATCGAACCTGGGTCAGCAGCGTGCAAGGCAAATGCCCTACCCGCTGTGCTATCGCTCCTGCCCCACAGCAATGTAACATCTTGAATTAACATTCTGGTTTTTAAATTGAGGCCACAATCCGTCATGGTCAGGGACTCCTTCCAAAATTGGGTGGGGGTGGGGGGTTGGGAGGATGGGAGAACACCTTGGGATTCCAAACCACTGTGCCTTAGGGGATGGAATCAGGGTCAGACCCAGAGAAGATTTGCACTTAACCAGCTGTGACTTCCTTCCCCAGACCCCACCTGGGCTTTTGTTGTTGCTGCTGTTCCCAAAATGTTACTTTGTTAAAGCCCTAGGATTACGAACTTGGATTGGGGGCATTCAGTGCTCCAATACCAATCCTGCCACCAGTATCAACTTCCGGTTACAGTCTTGGGCTCCGAGTTCCTGACCCAAGGAAGATGCATCTTCTTTCAGAATAGTGGGTTTGATTGGAAATCAGCGGGGCCTGGCTTTTGTCATTATCCCAGAAGGACAGGGTAAGTAGGCTGGCTGGTTGCCCAGGGGTCACTCGAAATACCCCACTTGGTCTATGGGTGGAGTCCTTGGTCTGTGGGTGGAGTCCGGGTCACAGGTGCTGGGTATAGACTGAAGGTGCGTCCCACATGTATTTTTTGTTAATTTTTGGATTTTTCTTTTCTTTTCGGGCACACCTGGCACTGCTCGGGGACTGTTCGTGGCTCTGTGGTTGCTCCTGGCAGTGCTTGGGGAGGGTATCCAGAAGCCAGATGAGTCCTGGGTTGGCATGGAAGGGAAGTTCCTCAGCCTCTGATCTTTCTCTAGCCCTTCCTCGGTACTTCCAGTTCCATGGCGGCACCCCACCTCTGAGTGCTCTATTGAGTGGTGAGAGCAGTGTGAGGCATATAGTGGGAACGGAGAGGGACAGTGTGTGGCCCCCCCGTCCCCTTTCAGCTGCACTTACAGCCCTCGGGGAAGCTGCCTCCTCTCTTGCACAGATGGGAGGGAGGGCGGGCTGCATCTGGTCTGAAGGGGGCACAAGGGGAGACTGGCTGCCAGCCCTTGGGTGGGGCCCAGCAAAGCCGTCAGTAATTATGGAACCAAGGGCCACAGAGCAGAGTGACCATTGGGCCCTCTTGTTAAGGCTCTAAAAATGACATTAGTCAAACATGCTCTGCTTAGTTTATATTTTATTTGGTTTGAGGACCATGCCTGGGTGTGCTGGGGCCTCCTTCGGGCTCCTTCATGCCCAGAGATGACTCTGGCAGTGCTCAGAACACCAGGCGGTGGCGGGAACCAGGCCCGGGGTTTCACACATGCAAGGCAACATCCATTGTTTCATGAGTGATGGCCTCAAATCTCCCACTTCCTAATTACATTTTTAACTCATCTTGGGATCTCCATTTTATTAAGTAGGCAGACTGGATCCAGGATGAAAAAGTACCCATCCTTCCTAAGAATCTACACTTTAAAGTAAAACTGTGTGACACACCACTGGTGTTACCTTATTGTTTCTGAGTCTCCTAGCCTGAGCTCAGTATCCGCCACAGGGGCCGTGTCTGGCCGCTTCCACACCTACCCTCTGCCCTGCTTTCCAACTGGAGAGATATTTGACGCATGAAGGGAACCCCTGAGCAATGTCAAGAATCTCTCTAGGAGTCATGGCCGCAAGTTCTCGGAAAAGATCTCTTGTCACATGGTCAGTGAGGGTGAAACCGTTCTCGGAAAATGCCTAGAGATCTGGCTACAAGTTGAATTTTTTGATACCTGTGTGTGTATCTGCTGTCTGTGTGTGTGTGTGTGTGTGTGTGTGTGTTGGTTTTGTTCTTTGGGCTTAGTGATAGGGTCATTTCGTTCTCCGTTAGATGGCTTTTAGAATGCTTTCGTGTCCACCCAAGCAATTCCCTAGGAAACACAACTTCTTGTCCTATTTTGCCTGCGATATCCTGATGCCATCTTTGTTCTTGGTAGCCCAGAACCTTCCCAACCTCCTTTATCTTCTAGACACCTGGAAACTTTGCTGGACTCTGTGTGTGTGTGTGTGTGTGTGTGTGTGTGTGTGTAAATCAATGTTTTTGTTGTGTTGGAGGTTTTTTGGTCTCTACTGCTGTAGATTTAACATTTCTACATTGTAACAATTCTTCCTAACTGGGAAAGGTTCCCGAGAATGAAGAACATAAAACTGACCATTTTGATTGCAAGTTAGAATGGAAAACGAAGTTTCCTCAAAAAAATGGAAAGTAGAGGATCCAGCAGCCCCACTGTGTGGCGTTTGCTCTGTCAGTCCTTTGTGTGTGTCAGTCTGGGGAATGTGCCATGTGCTTCCACCGGAGATGGATACACAAGGCAAAGACTTTACCTCTGAGAGCCGAGACAGGTAAGAGAGAGACCCTGTCTCCAGTTAGGATGTTGCTCATAAAACCGTGGCATCTTGATACCTAATGGAGAACTGGAAACGCCATCTGCATCCCTGGGTGATAAGAAGTCAGAGACAGGCCTCGCACGGTGGACGATAGGCCAAGTGAGCTTCATGGCATTGCAAAGGGCAGAGCTGGGTCTTAGCGGGCTGGGAAGGGCGGGCCATCCTACATTGTTCTTACGTCCTGTCGTGGGATGCTCTGGTCACAGGAGTCACAGCCCTTGCACTGCAGACATTCCCTGCTGTTCCTTCTCTTCTACCCTCTGAGGGCCTGGGAGTGAGTGAGTTGGCATCTATTGTATAATTTCCCTAATTTCCCCGATACTGTCTAGGGACACACGCTGGCTCCCGTGAGTTTCCTCTGAGTCTGAGAGAGCAAGAGGAACTCCTGCCCTCTCTTCTGCTCCGACAGACTCGGTTCCTCCAGAGTCCGTGTCTGGGAAGTGTTTACAGTAGAGCCTTTCAGGGGGCACCTGCCAGCGCCCCAGGGCCGCAGGCCACAGAGCTCTGACTCCAGAGATCCCTTGACTGCATTGTCTCAAGGCCCTCTGCCGGGGTGGGGGTGGGGGTCGCCTCTGGGACACCAGCCACCACCACCACAGTGGGGAGTGTCCTGCTTAGTCCTGGTGGTCAGGGGCCAGCCCCGGGTTTGTGGGTAAGTGTTGCCATTGCATCCCAGCAGGAAACTGGATGCTTCCCATTTTTCCCTCACAGTCACTGGAATCAATTTCCATCTCAGAAGTTCTTTGGGCATTTTCTTCAGTAAGAGCCCAAAATACCTTTTGTATGTTTGTTTGGCTTGGGGGCCATTATTGATGGTGCTCAGGGCTTATTCCTGGCTCTGTGTGCAGGGATCACTCCTAGCAGGCTTGGGGAACCATTTAGGGTGCTGGGGGTCCAACTGGGGTCAGCTGCTTGCAAGGCAAACAACCCTACCTGTCATACTATCTCTCTTCTCAATTCCTACGTTTAAAAAATTTTGCTTTTTAAAAAGATATTATTTTTAGATGTTTTATTTTTCCCTTTTATTTTTGTTTGCTTGGGGCCACACCTGAGGGGTTGTCAGGTTTTACTTCTGGCTCTGCACTCAGGGATCACTCCTGGAAGGGCTCAGGGGACCGTCTCGGTGGCCAGGGATCAACCTGGGTTGACCGCATGCAAGGCAGAAGTACTGACCCCTGTACTATCTCTCACCACCCCCCCAAAGATATGTATTTTAAGAAGGACATTTGGTGGGCTGGAGAGATAGGCCAGCGGGGAGGGTGCTTGGAACCAGAGGGAGCTTTCAGGAGGGGACTATCTAGGGTCCCCCAAGTCCCACCAGGAGTGAGCCCTGAACACCGCCAGGTGTGACCCATAAGCAAAAACAAACCAAAGACACAAAAAGGACCTTTGCCTTTCTCAGATGCGTCTCGTCAGATGCATGTCGGCCTGTTGTCGTGTCTGTTCTTTTTCATTCTCCTCATTCCCCTCCTCCTCAAGCCTCAAGCGGACTGGCCCTTCTTACCAGATCTTTTGTGGTCTGGGTCTTTGGGGGCCACACCCAGCTGTGCTCATTCCTGGCGAAGCTTGGGGGGCTCTCTAGGGTGCCAGGTATTCAGGGATCGAACCCAGGTGGGCCGCGTGCAAGCTGAGGACCCTTCTCACTGTGCTGTCCTATCGCTCAGCCCCTCCCTGCCCTTTTTCAGAGGGACCCTGCTTGCCTCTTCCTGGTGGCAGCCTCTTGCCAACTGCCTGTCCTTACCCTAGGGGGCACTCGCTTCTCCATCCACCGTCGAGGCCGGAGTGGAGCTGGGCGCCAGCTGCCTGGGTCTCACGGCTCCTTCGCCCGGGCTTGGCTTGGAGCCGTAGCAGTCGGTCCCTGATTGAACAAATTTCAGCTTCTTGTCTCCCACTTAGTTCCTGCCTCTTTGTGACTGCAGGCGAGCTGTCGAGACTCTAAGCCAGGATTAGCAGGGCCTGGGAGAAGGAAATTAAATTGGATTTAGCAAATTACACCTTGGCACTGGAGGTTCTGCTTTTGGCTGGTGACTCTCCTTCTGGGGAATCGGGAGGTTGCCGGTGGACAAGGTGAGGACGCTCCCAGGGCTCTCTCCCCTAGAAGCTCTGCCCAGGGCGCGTTTCCCAGCGGCCTGGTGGGAGTCAGCTCCCCACCATGCACCCAGAGCCTGGGACGGTCGGCCAGAAGCGTCGGGGGAGGGAGGAAGCTCCCAAATGATGGTGAGAAACGTTGTGGATGATGGTAGGTGTGGTCGTGGAGGGTGTGATGGTCCCCCTTCCTGGAAGCTCCCTCTGGTTCCATCGTCATCCTGGACGCCCTGTTCTCTCACTGCTGATTCTTACCTACCTTGTCTCTAGCCTCGCGGCTTCCGTTTCCTCTTGCAGACAGAGGTGCCCCCCACCCCCACTGACCTCCCACTTCGGTGGCACTTAGCTCTGTCCTCTTGGACGATGACCTCTTCCTCCACCGGGTCAGCTCTGGTTGAGACCAAGCGCCAGTCCCAGCCCCCTCCTGGGCACTGACCCATGGGCGACACTCTGCTCGGGGTCAGCGCTTAGGGTCCATCCAGCTGGCCTCTTGGCCTGACGGAGCTTCTCACAGCTGCCATTTTGCTCACTGGGAATCATCCTTTGGCACAGGTGACCTGAGGAGTCGCCAGGAGTCTCTGCGTCTCCTTGGCTGGGCTTCTGGGCCTCCTTTCCTTCTCTCCCATCACCCTCCAGAACGATAGTAAGGTTCTTCCTCTTCCGCACTGGACCAGGCCTCCCTGGAGTTCAGTGGCCTCCCAGCAGCCCCGTGTCCCCGGCCACTTGGCCTTTGTCCCTTGCCGCCTGGCCATCTCACCATGTTTGAGGTGCCTTCTCGTGACTTTTCCTCCCATAGGCAGAGCTGAGGAGGGTCTCTCTCTGCCTCAAGGCTCTTGACCCACCGTTGGGCAGAGACATTGCTGAGGGGACTTCCTCGTGCTCCACGAGGCGCAGGCTCAACCCCGCCGGGGTTGTGACCGGATATGGATGCCCCGGTGAAGGGCAGGGCTGAGCCAGGCGTAAGGGGAAGCGGGCAGCTTTAGAGAGGGCACCTGTGCTGGGCGGGTCCAGTGTACAGGCCTTCTGGGTGTGGTTACTGATGGTTTAAGAAACAAGGGGCTGCATAAGCCACCTCTGGCCATTGCCAGATAATCTCGTCATCAGCCACCATCCAGATCGCATGTCCTTCTGGTCATAGCATGACACTCGCCATAAGCATGCTGATGGACCCCATGCCAGGCTGTTTCACTCGGGGCGCCCCAGAAGGGGGCAGGTACTCCTCCCTGCCCCAAGGGATCCAGCCCCAGCAGCCGAAAACCTCCAGAACTCAACCACTGCCATGCTCACGGCCGCTCCTCATATGCTCGGGCCAAGCCTCACCTACAAGTGAACCTTTTCCTGGACCGCGTGGCCACGAATGTGACACTTCATAGGACACACCCTACCCATACTCCACGAGTACTGCACCACTTCTGATGGGATTCAAAGTAGGAGGCAACCAACCTTAGAGAGAAATGCTATATTATTTCAGTTCTGGTTTGGGACAGGGGTTGGAGTACAGGATGGAAACACCCGAAATACGGTGGTGGGAAGGTGTATGGGGATGGGACTGGTGTTTGAAAAGTAAATGTAGTCAAATACTGGAAAAGAAAGGAAAAAAGGAAGGAAGGAAGGAAGGAAGGAAGGAAGGAAAAAAAGAAAGAAAGAAAGAAAGAAAGAAAGAAAGAAAGAAAGAAAGAAAGAAGAGAGATGGAGCTGAAGCCATAGCATAGCCGGGAGAGAACTTGCACGTGGCAGACCCAGGTTCAGTCCCTGGCATCCTATATGGTCCCCTGAGCACCACTAGGAGTGAGCCCTGAGCAGGGCTTGGTGTGACCCAAAAGTCAAAAAAGAGAAAAGAAGTAACAGTTGGGGGTGTCTGAGAGATATCCCAGAAGGCTGAGCACCCGTCTGCCCAGGAAGCCAGAGGTCCATCCCGGACACTGCAAGGTTCGCCAAGCTCCTTTATCTCTGACCCCCCGAATTTAAACCAAAGACCCCAACGCAGATTGCCTACCTTCCCACGCAGGTGGGTCTTCGGTGAGCTTGTGGTTGGAGCCCACAGCCCCTTCGTGGGGCAGACAGTGGGGTGTGGGCCCCGGCATGTGGTCAGGGACGGCCTGAGAGGACACGCAGGGCAGGGCAGGGCGTGGGTGGGTGGGAAGTGGGAGGGGCCCCTTGGAGAGGCGCGAAGGGGTCTAGTCTGAAGGCCTCCATGGCCGGGACCAATGGACCGGGGAACAAGCCTGGCTCCGGGTGAGGAAGGACACGGGGTGAGAAGGACACAGCGAGGCCGGCCGGAGTGTGTGCAGGGAGGGGGATTAGCCCTGTCTTTGTACCAAACAACAGCTGCGCGGGTGAGGTGGGGATGAAAGCAGGTGTGGGGGCGGCAGGGGCAGGATGGCAGGGGGGAAGACAAGGCTATTTCCAGTGTGTTCTCTGGTGGAGAGGGCCATGCAGGGGTGAGGGAGGGAGGTGGGGAGAGGTGAGGGCAGGAGGGCTTCACGGAGGAGTGAGGGTGGGGGAGGGGAGAGTAAGAGGGAGCTGGCGGGGGGGGGCAGGGAGGAAGAGGAGGGAGATATGGAGGGGTGAGGATGATGGGGGAAGAAGGCAGAGATATGGAGGGAAGTTATGGAGGGGTGAGACTGAGAGGGAGCTGGGAGGGGAGAAAAAAAGGGGAGAGATGAGGAAGGAAGTAATGCAGGGGGGAGGTTGGGAGGTTGGGATGGAACTGGAAGGGAGATATGGGGGGGCTGAGGAGAGGCTCCTTTGGGTGGTAGACAGATGCAGGAGAGGTGCATAATCGTGCTGCCAGGCTCAGGCCTGTGAGACTATGGGTGCCCACACTTACCTTGGGGGTTCTGCCAAGCCAGCGTGGGCGGTGGGCACCCACGGGCCCCTCCTCGTTTTAGACTGGCTTTCTTAATCACTTAATCACTTAACTTCCCGTTAGTCGTCGATTTGCTCGAGCGGGCGCCAGTAACGTCTCCATTTGTCCCTGTCGCGTGCTAGTGTAGCCCAATGGCATCTCTTCGCTCCGGGAACATGGAGGGCCTCAAACCGATCGTTCATGACCTTGACAAAGAAGTCTGACCATCTGGTAGGTGGGCGGCCACGCGGTCTCTTGACATCCCGTGGAATCCAATCAGTAACAGCTCTAGTCCAACGGTCGTACCATTGTCGTACCATATTTGATAGGGTTCAAATATGGTAACACCTACAAGGGTGATTAGAGGTCACCCCAAAAGCCTCTATACCTCTCGGAAAGACTGGCAAGCTACCGAGAGTATTCCGCCCGCACGGAAGAGTCTGGCAAGCTATCCGCTGTGTATTCGATATGCCAAAACCAGTAACTACAACTGGTCTCATTCACCTGACCCTGAAGGCTTCACCGACATGGCAGCACTGAGAAGGATGAGAAAGGAGAGGCCGACAAAATCTCAAGACTGGCTTTATTTTTTTAAAATCCCCTCCCCCCGTTGGTCTCTTCAAACCTTTATGGAGCCTCTTAATATTTCTGGCTTTGTTTGGGGGGCACAGCAGTGGGAACAGGGAACCTTTTCCTGGACCGCGTGGCCACGACTGTGACACTTCACAGGACACACCCTGCTCATCCTCCAAGAGTACTGCACCACTTTTGTTGGGATTCAGCCTTAGAGGGAAATGCTCGATGCACCACGCCCGGCAGTGCTCAGCTGCTCTGGGCTCGGTGCTGGGGGTACCTTAGATCAAACCCCTGGACTCCCGACACGCAGGACAGACGCTTTCATCCTTTGAGCCATCTCCCTCGCCCCTTCAGCTTTTATTTACTTACTTTTAAATTACTTAATTTATTGGCGGGTCAGCCACACCCGGCTCCTCCCGCTGGTTTCAGGGCCTGTGGGCGGCACCCAGGATCAAACCCAGGTGGGCAGCCTGCAAGACAAGCAGCTTAACCCCTGAGCTGGGTCTCTGGCCCCATTAAGTTAGTGTTTCGTTGAAGGCTTAGTCCAGAGCCTACTTGATGGCCATCTCCTGGGGCTTTGGGAATAAATCAATTCCTCTGTTTCTGACTCATTTGCACTTAACTCGTCAAATTGGGCCCCTCCCTTGTGGAAAGGAGGTAGCTAATGGCTAAGGCATTTTGTCAGCCTTTGAATCGGCCTCACAAGGCGTTTCTCTTTTCTTTAGTCATGCACGGCCATAACCTATAAAAAGGTGCGTTTGTTTTATGGGGCTAGGAACTTAGTGCCTTACAAGGTGAAGAGGCCCGTCCCAGCCTCCCCTGTGTCCTTCCCCCGCGTTTACGGGTCACCGTGCCTTCTCACTGCGGGCTCTGCTCTTCCTCAGCCTGCCGGCAGGAGCTCCCCACTCCGACTCCAGACGCTCTGGTTCTGCGTTTGTCCTGCCAGCGCCGTGTCCCTCTTCCCTCATGACTAACTCCAAGACGGGCAGTGTTTTTTGATGTTGTTATTCTTGTTGTTATTATTACTGCTACTAAAGGCAACGTTGGCTTACAAGACATGCTTCAGGATGACAACGATACACGCCTTGAGGAAGGGCTATAACACACCTGCCACCACTGGTCTAGTTGCAGCCCCAGTACCCAGTTCTGGGGCTGCTTTCCTGAGAGGCAGACACCCCCTCCTCTCATCGGGCGCCCCCAGAGAACTTCCTGCAGCTGAGAGGGGGAAAGGAAAGGGGTCGCGTCCATTCGAGGCACCCCGGGACGATGCCCCCGTAACTGCTCGTGTTCCCCACAGTCAGTGCAGAGGCTGGAGTGATAGTCTAGCAGGTAGGACATTTGTCTTGTGTGCTTCTGACTCGGGTTTGATCCCCAGTGTCCCATAGGGTTCTCCCAAGCGCCACCAATAGTGATTTCTAAATGCAGAGCCGGGAGTAAGCCCCGAGTGCCTCCAGATATGATTCCGAAACAGAGGAAAATGAGGGGCTGGAGAGATAGCACAGCAGGTAGGGCATTTGCCATGCACATGGCCGACCCGGGTTCGAGTCCCAGCATCCCATATGGGTCCCCCTGAGCACCGCCAGGAGTAACTCCTGAGTGCAGAGCCAGGAGTAACCCTTGTGCATCGCTGGGTGTGACCCAAAAAGAAAAAAAAAAGGGAAATGCAGTGAGGAGAATTTTGGGGAGCTGCTCAGGGGAAGGGATCCCGTTTGCTAGACCATCATACACCCGGGTTGGGATGGGCACCCACAGGCATAATTTGGTGAGATTATTGATGGGAAAGGATTGCCCCCAGCAAACTCATTTGGAAGCCCCCAGGGCCCTTGGGGGTTAGCTGGTCACCCCAGTAGCAAGATGACTGTGTGGATGTGTGGTTCTACCAGAGGTGAATTTTGTGAAGCAGGGAGGAGAGGGGCAGCGGGCTGTCACTTCCCTCTCTGCCCATCCCAGTCACCGTATAGGACTGATGAAAATCTGCCATGGCCTCATGAGGAAGCCGTCTTGTTCTTCCTGGCATGGGAATCGATCCCTGCATCCAGTTCCTCGGGAAGCCTGGAATCCAGGCTTTCAAGTGAGGAATTGCTCTTTGCAGGAGAGGAAAGTCAGTCTTAAATTCTTACCCAGGTGTTTCACCAGGTCTGTCATCTTGTCTTCCCTCGTAGAAAAGAATTTCCAGGGGGCCAGAGAAATATTATAGCCAGAAATAGGGTATTTGCCGTCCATGCTGCCGACCGACCTGGGTTCTATGCCTGGCATCCCATATGGCCTCACCAAGAGCAGCCAGGAGTGATCCCTGAGTGCAGAGCCAGGAGTAAGCCAGGAACACCACATAATGTGGCCCAAAGCAAGAGAGAGGGAGAGAATGGGGGTTGGGGTGGAGGAGGGGGGGAGATGGACAGTGAATTAAGTTTACTTGAAAAATGAGAGGAGAGTTTTTCTTCTCAAGAGAGAGCACGGATTGGCCCAGAGTGAAGAGAGCCGAGCTCACATCTGCAGAAGGCTCCCAAGATGGGGGAAGGGGTTCTCAGCTCTCCAAGATGGGGGAAGGGGGTTCTCCAGCTCCCCAAGATGCCATCAAGCAAGAAAGTACACATCACCGGCAGCAGAAACGGGGCACTCCTTCAGAAAGGGAAGTGTGTGCCTTCGCCTCTGCCAACTTCCTGTAGAAACTGTCTTCCCAAACTGCCCTCCAAAGGCTGTTGCTGGGTATTGCCAAGGGGGAGTTTGGCACCTTTGCCGGTCTTTGATATTCTTAGCTTGGCCTTTGTTCCAGGGTCCAGCCGTGCCCCGGGCCTGGAATTCTGCATCTTGCAGGTTTCCCAGGCTCTTTGGCCGGGTCCAAATCTCAAAGGTCCTCTTGTGCGTCTGGGCTGGTTTAGGTTCCAGAGTTCTCCTGAATCCACGTTGTTTCCAGGGAGGGCCTGCAGCTCTGCTGGTAACAAGCCCTCCTTCCTCCGAGGCTTCCTTGCGGGAAACTGTGCCCCACATCCCTGGCACATCAATCTAGCAGGCAGGCGAGATTCTTACCTTTGGCTCTGGCTGGGGCACCGGAATGTAGGGTGTGGACGGGCGTGTTGGAGGGGGCAGGGAAGAGGCAGGAGAGCCGGGCTGCTGTGTGGACGTGGACGGACGCTGGGGTGCCCCCTGGTTGGAGGGGCTGGCAATTGCCCTGCAGAAGAAAGAGCTTCTTTTCAGAGGAGGGTCTGGCTCTGCCTGGCTGCCGGGCCCAGACCGTACAGGAGCCAGGCGGAAGTCTGCAGACAGCTTTTGAAACGCCATGCTCCTGCCCCGCCATGTACCCGGCCCCAACCTACCCCATGCTCCACTGTCTCCAACTCCCTGGGGTGTCCCTGGCTGGAGCCTGTTCCAGAGACTCTCAGACATCTCAGCCCACAAACACATTTTCCTAAGGTCAGACATTTGGCTGGGAGCTATTTCTAGGTAGGGAAGGAACACCAGCCCAGAACAAGGCTGGAGAAGGTACAGTGAGAACAGTTAGAGGGCCTGGTTTACACTCCTTTCTCAACACAAATGGGCTTGTTTAGTAATGCCTTTGGGGTATTACAGTCCTGCCGCTTAAGAGGCTTGCCTTTCTTTATGTTCCCCAGATGAATGCAATCTTTCTGTGTCTATCCCGCTCTTTCTGACTCATTTCGCTTAACATGATACTTTCCATGTAGTACCACTTGTATGTAAATTTCATAACTTCATCTTTTCTAACAGCTACATAGTACTCCATTGTGTAAATGTGCCAAAGTTTCTTTAACCAGTCATCTGTTCTCGGGCACTCAGGTTTTTTCCAGATTCTGGCTATTGTAAAGAGTGCTGCAATGAACAAACAATTGCAGATGTCACTTCGACTATAAGCAACAAAAAGGGAGAGTGACACACAGGAATGGCTGAGATTAGTACCAGGAATTTTGCTCCATGAATGGAAGGCCAGCCACAGGCTCTAGGTGAAAAGGAAGCTCAGATAGAGAAGAGAGCACCAAATGAAGGGTGTTGTGAGGGCCCTCCCAGGGTGGGAGAAGCATGCTAAAAGTAGTCGATAGACCAAACATGATTGCCACTCAAAGCCTCTCTTGCAAAACACAGTACCCAAAAGAAGAGAGAGAGAACAAGGGGGAATACCCTGCCACAGAGGCAGGATGGGACGGGGGGGGGGGGGGGGATGAGGGTGGGGGGGATGCTGGGACCCATGGGGATGGATGATGGGCACTGGTGGAGGGATGGGCACTTGATCATTGTATAACTGAAACCCAAGCACAAAATTTGTAAGCCTATAACTGTACCTCATGGTTTTTCACTAATTAAAAAAAAAGGAAAAAAAAAAAGAGGCTTGCCTTTCTCAGGTGTATGTAAGTGAACCAGCCTTCTGTCATCTTTCCCCCTAGTGAGAATGCTCAGGAAAAGATCATGACATCCTTGTACATGGTGTCACCTACATCGGCTGCCTTCTGCCTCACAGGAGGGCCCCTGAAGGGGTTAAGGGGCTAGGGAATCAGAAACCCACACAGCCAGCGAGCAGCCGCTGCTGATGGCCCAGTGCCCTGTGAACGTGGAAGCGACGACAGTGACCTGATGCTGCATTGTGGGGAATCAGGACCTGGATTCACTCCTCACACCGGCGGCCAGTCAGAGAAACAGACACGAGTTAGTGAACCAGGCGTTTCTGTGTTACTCCCAGTTCCCTCCGTGGTGGCGGTCCCGGGGGGGGGGGGGGAGGGGGGTCCATATTTGGTGGCGACAGCCTGGACCTGAGACCAGTGGCTCATACTGAACAGGGCCTCATTGACACAGGATCGCAGTCCTGGATCAGCAAAGCCTGGTGGGTGATGACCAGAAACCCCCTCCCCACAGTGTCTTTCAGAAATCCTCCCGAAATTACCTTCACTTACCCTAGAGCTGCAGACCTGGCAGCCCTGTCCTCTGCTTCTCATCTATTTGGGGAAGGCATTTTCCTTTTCTTTCTTTTTTTTTCTTTTTGGGTCACACCTGGAGATGCTCAGGGGTCATTCTTGGCTCTGCACTCAGGACTCACTCCTGGCAGTATCCCGGGGACCACATGGGATGCCTGAGATCAAACCCAAGTCCCCTCATGCAAGGCACATGCCTTACTTGCTGTACTGTGGCTCTGGACCCCCTTAGGGAAGGCACTTCTCTGCCCTGACTGGCTGCCTGGGAAGGCACCTCTCTTCCCTGATTGGCTGCTTGTCTAGGGAGCAAGAGAACCTGAGAATGTACAAGGTCAATAAGTGAGAATTCTTCTCTTTTTGGGCAAGGTGAGGTGGCCATCTGGGCAGTGATTGGGGCCATGCAGAGGGGAACATTCGCTTCTGGGAATCAGACTCGGGGCTTCACATACGCAGTGCCCGTGCTGCTCTCCTCTGAGCTCTCTCTCCAGCCCTGAGCATTATTGCAAAAATATCAACAGAGATTCAGACTTGAGGATGAGGGGGAGAAATTAACGACAGTTTAGGTCACATGCTTAGAGTAAAACCTAAACAAAACAAAACAAAAACAGAAACCCGTAAACCTAAAAAACTTTCAGGTTTTGAGGCACACGCTTACTGCCAAAGTGCCCAGCCCCCCCCCCCGCCCCAGTGTCCCCTGTTACTTCCAGTCGGCCTCTTCGTTCCCTGCCTTTCCCTGTCACCTGGTCATCGCAGCCCTGGAATCCCGGGCCAAAGCTTTAAGTGTGTGATAGTGTCTGTTCTTGTGTGGCTTCTCTCTGGACCACAGGTGACTGGGACCATTCAGGATTTGTTCCTCTCCCTCTGGTTAATTCTGCTTAACGTGACACCCTCCAGTTCCATCCAAGTAGCTCAGGCTGTAAGGTTATTTATTTCCTTATTTTTTCTTTTTTATCAAATTGTTGTGAGATAGAGCCTTACGTCGCTGTTCGTGATTAGATTTCAGTCATACAGTATTCCAACATTTTGTCCTTTGTGACAGCTGCATAGTATTCCTCGGTGTCTATCTCCCACGGCATCTTAATCCATCCATCTATCATTGGACATTTGGGCTCTTTCTTTCATCCAGGCTCTTGTGCGCAGCACTGTCGTGAACATGGATGTGCACAGATTTAGAATAAAACATCAAGCTTACACCTTTATAAGTCTCAGAACCAAAGACATGCTAGTGGGGTATTGATAGCTTGGAGTGTTTTCGGCCCTGGATCTCCCCAAGAATGACCCCTACCCACTGCTGTTCGTCCTTTGAGGAGCTCCCCTCTCTAGGAGTTCCCATATCGGGCTGCCCAGTATGGGGCACCCTGCAGATCTCTTTAACATTTCATCAGACTGACACCGTTCACGCCCGTGGCTCAGAATGCAGTGTCAGAGGTGACGACTGATCCTTCCCTTCGGGGCACCTCTTCACAACCCTCCCAGCCTGGCATATACCCCAGCGCAGTGTGTCTCAAACTAGGTGGAAGGGAACCTCCATTGCCTCATGGGTCCATGCTGTGCCCGACTGTGTCTCTTCAGCAATGCCCACCTGAGGGACGTTCAGATTTGCATCATTTCCTGTTGCTAGACAGGAAGTCCCGGCCTCCCTTTCACTGCAGTGAGCAACCTGGCACGGAGCCTCTGCCACGTGGGCCGTCGGAGTGTGAGCGGCATGCTGGGTGATGTGGCAGGTGCCACTGAGTGTGTCCTAAGTCTCCCCACTGTTTTTCACGCTGCCCATCCACAGAAGCGTGTCCATCCCACCCAGGACTCGGTCAGCACTCAGTAAGGCCCCATCTCTGACATGCTTATCTTTTTTTTTTTTATTGAATCACTGCGAGAACAGTTACAAAGCTTTCAAATTGAAGTCTCAGTCACACAGTGATCAAACACCCATCCCTTCACCAGTGCACATTTTCCACCACCAAGAACCCCAGTGTACACCCCACCCCACCCCACCCCTCCCCCTGCCAGTGTGGCAGATGATTTCCACTTTACTCTCTCTTTAATTACATTCCGTTTTCTGACAGAAAATTTTTGGAATTTTCCCTCAACATTCAGACCTGCCGAGAAGGCATCATTAGAAAATCAGTTTCCTATTGCTGATAATGTTTGGACAAACTGGCAGGCTACCGAATGTAGCCTGCCCACAGGGCAGAGTCTGCAAACTCCCCATGGCGTACCACATATGCCAAATACCAGTAACAAGGATGGGTCTCATTCTCCTAAAGAGCCTTGAATATAATCTCGGGGCTAGGATGAAGGAGACGTTACTGGGGCCCGCTCGAGGCAATCGACGAATAACAGGATGATGAAATGAAATGAAAAAATGAAAAATGGCTGATAATGAAGAGCATATTGGATTTCTGATATTTTAGTAATTAAGTCCGGAGGGATTTCTGCCAGAAGCCGCTGCATTCCGGGATTGGTTTGTGTGCCTCTGGGATCATGGCCATTCAGGAGGTGGAGGAGCAGTTCGTGGGTGGCTATTCAGGGTCTCGTTGGACGGGGAGAAGGGCCAGTTCCAGCCCCCATCCCGTGGGGCCCCGCGTGTCTCATCACTGCAGGCTCGTACCTCTCAGTCCAATAGGCTCTGAAAGATGGTCATCACCATGCCACCGAGGAAAAGAAGGCGGAAGGGACAACACCCTCCCCGCCCCGGGAGGCATGGGGCCGTAGCTTGATTCACAGTCCAGAAGCATTTCTGCCAGAAGTCGCTGGGTTCTGAGATTGGTTTGTGTGCCTCTGGGATCACGGCCATTCAAGAGCCGGAGGAGTCATTTGTGGGCGGCTTGTCGGGGTGGGGTCCAACACGTTTTTCAAGGTTAGGGCCAGGAAAGAAATAATAAGAACTTGCAAGAGAGAGAAAGGACACAAATGCTCGTGAGCCAGAGTCTCTCGCTGTGAGATGGAGAGTGAGTGACTTCCTTAATGCCAGGCCCCGGACACAGGTTATAAAGGTTCCTGCTTCTGAGAGAATAATGCTTTTTCAGAAAGGAATGTGTGTGTGGGGAGGGTGTGTGTGTGTGGGGGGAAGGGACCTGAGACGCGAAACCTCACAGTCCCATCCTCAGTCGTCAGCATTTACTAATGATTCTGCTGCTTCCAAAGGCACAGGCTTTGAAAATAAGGCTCCAATTTCCTTGCCCTGAACTCACCTTCTTGGTGTTTTTTTTTTTCTTAAAAAGAATCCACAATAGTGCAGTGGGTCGGGCACTTGTTCTGCATGGGACCAATCAGGTTTGATCAGGGGCACCCCAGATAGTCCCCCAAGCCCACTAGGAATGATCCTTGAACACAGAGGCAGGAGTAAGCCCTGAGCACTGTCATGGGTGACCCCTCCAAACAGAAAGTAATAGTAATTCACAGCACAAAGTCTCGAGTGTTAGAGGCGGCTGGAGAGGGGAGGGGAGTTATCGTCCCTGGGGAGTTCTGCTTTGGCCCCTTGGTGCTTCCCGGGTTGGACTAATAAGTTTTCAAGAACGAAAGGGGTCATCGGCTTTAGTAGCATCTGAAATCTGGGGGTGAATGAGGAGACGGACTCCCCAGGGAGGAGAGAGACAGAACGCAGAGCCTGCCTCCCCAGCCTTGTGCTTCTCGGGTGCGTTGCAGGCATAGGGCTCAGATCCCCACCCCCCAGAGTCAGAAGGGCACGTCTGCGCCTCCTGTTGCCACCCGCCAAGGGGACAGGACGTGCTTCTGTGGCGGCAGAGTCTGTTCGAGTCTGAAGGATTCTTTGAAAGGGGGCCACACTGACTCATAGGCCCCAGCAGGTGCAGGGAGAGAGAATTATTTACATAGGTAATGACCCCATCCCTTTCAGCCCGGGACTATTGAATAATGAAAGGGAAGCACTCTCCTACTTGAACATGAATGACAGACAGATTCTTGGGCAGAAACGTACTTACCCTTGCCTTGAATTCCTGAAGCAGGAGTGGCACATAGTTGGTCCCTGTGCCCCCCCCCCCGCCCCCCAGCCCCAGGGCAGACAATGTTCTTCAAACCCAGCTCCCTCCCGGGGCCAGGCCCTCACCCCGCCCAAGAAGAGGGGACGGACCCTTGGCACTTGGTGTGGGGAGGTTCTTTCCCCGGAGTCCACGTCTCCCTGCCCGCGCGCCTCCGTGACAGGCCTGGGTGATTTTCCAAATGTGCTGAGCACTGGGTTGGAGGACCCAGAGGCTCCCGAGTCACTTTGTCCCGAGTTCTGAGTCTCGGTCAAGTCATGTGGCCTTTCTGGGACTGTGTGTCTGGAAGTGAAGACCTTGAATTAAGGCCTCTCCCAGCTCGGAAGCATGATGTGATTCGAGGGGTCTGGGCCTCTCGGGGGCAGATGCGTGGTCCTGAGCTGCAGAGATTGGGCTGGAGCAGTGCGAAGGGATCATTGTGGGCATCCCCAGCCCACGCCGGGCAGACCCAGCGGAGCCCTGGGCGCTCGCCCTTCCTGGGCTCACAGCTCCTGCGGGCCTGGGAGGTGGTGGGGGCTTCCTTGGCCCCTCCCCCACTCCCTGCTGACCGGCCCCTCTCCCTGTCTTCCAGGCTCTGCTTCCCTCCGAGCGTACCCCCTCCTCTCGGTGGTGGCCCGGCAGCCCTCGGTCATCTCCCACCTGGTACCCGCCACCACTGGGATCGCCCCGGCCCTGCCCCGCCACGTGGCCCCCGAGGCCGCCGGCGCAGAGGCCCCGGGTGCCGGCGAGGCCCCGGGCAGCAGCGAGTCAGAGACGGAGCAGCCAGCACCGCGGCAGAAGAAGCCCCGGCGAAGCCGCACCATCTTCACGGAGCTGCAGCTCATGGGCCTGGAGAAGAAGTTCCAGAAACAGAAGTACCTGTCCACCCCCGACAGGTGAGCCCGGGGCGTGGCCCCCGCAGCCCAGTCCCTGCCTGGGCTTGGGGTTGGGGGTCTGCTCCTCGCCTGGCCCCTCTGAGAGTTGAGGGGCACCAGGGATGCCGACTGGGAAGGGGCTGGTTTCTCAGGGTGGGGGGGAGAGCCCCACCGAGCAGTGCTCACTCCTGGGAGTACAGCGCCATCTAGACTGGAGGTTCAGTGCAGGCAGGCTGCTTGGGGGTCTCCAGGGCTACTTGTGGTCGGGTTGGGGTTGAACTTGGCTCCTTGCCTGTGCGCCAACAATTCTGTCTCCCTGCCCTTTGGCTGTTTCTTTTTTTGGGGGGTTGGGGGTCTTCAAGCACTGTCCCTGAGCCCTACCCAGGGGGCCCTCCTGGCAGTCCCTGGCCAGCTGGCCTTGGGATACTGTGTGGAGCCAGGGATGGAATCGGAGTGGCCCCACGCAGGGCGGACACCATAACCCCATACCCTCTCCCTGGGCCCAGGCTGGTATTCTCGGCCTCCAAGCTGGAGGCGCAGAGGCAGCGGCTGCTCCAGAAACGCCCCCTCCCATCCTCTCCCCCTTCTTTCCCCACTCTGAGCCCACTCACTGCTCTCCTCGCTGTTTCCAGCACAGATGGGGTGATCCAGGGAGGGAGGTCCCAAAGAGGGGAGACACCGGAGAGAGAGAGGGTGCAGCGGGCAGGGTGCTTGCTTGCCTCGCACGTGGCCGACCAGGTTTGATCCCCAGAATCTCATAGGGTCCCCCGAGCCAGCCAGGATTGATCCTTGACCTCAGAGCCAGGAGTCAGCTCTGAGCATCAGATCAGAGTGTGTGGCTTGAAAACAAAAGAAAACAAAACAGGTGGGAGCCCCTTCTTCCTCCCCTGGACCCGCGGGAGTGGGGAAGGGGGCTTTCCGCTCCTTCCCCCCAGACCTGGGCCCTGCCCCTCCCCCCTGCTCCAAGGACAGAGCTGCTGGCCAGCGAGAGCCGCTCCCGGACCCTGTGCCCGGCAGCTTCTGCTCTGCTCCCAGCCTTGTCCCAGTCCTGTGGGCTGTTGGGTTAAACATCAGAGGGCCGGAGAGCTGCCTGCCCGGTACTATCTCTGGCACTGCACGGTCCCTTGAGCATCACCCGGTGCAGTCCTGGAAACCCCCAAGCGCCTCCAGGTGAGCTTCTGGTGGCCCCTGAGCCCTGAGCACTGCGGGGCAGATGGGGGATTGATGGGTGGGCATTGATACACCCCCCCCATGGAAGCAGATGATCCCATGGTTCAGGGTCTGCCTGGTGCCTCTTCTTCTCGACATCCTCCCCGCAGACTCAGTCCTTCCGAGCTGCCCCACTGCCTACGCAGCCACCTCCGGGGTGACCTACCAGGACTGAATCACCTCCCCGGGGAAGGAGGAGGAGGGCGGCCTGGGCTGGAGGAGCACTACCACGTCTCCCCACCCCCCGCCCCACGCGCTCCCTACGTGCGGCTCAGCCCTGGCAGCACTGTTTGTTTCTCCCGTTTCCCAGGAGTGAGAATTTGTAACGGTGGCAGGTAATAAGCGCGCCGCTGACAGGAAGTGGGCTCCCCCCGCCAGTGTGAGTCAAGGATGCATTTTTCCCAAGGGAGTTAGCGCCGAGTGCCAAGCTTCCAGGATGCTGATGCACCTGATGGCCTCAGGTGAACCTGCCAGCAGGCACCGGGGGAGCAGGAGGTGGGCGCCCCCCACCCCGGCCCCCCAGCTCCAGGCCTCCCAAGGGTGTTGCGCTCTGGAAGAAAGCAAAATGGGAACCCAGCTCAGCGCCCTGGGCACTGGGAGTTTGTTGGCTTCAGCCTGTGAATCACTTTCAGTAAAACTGTCAGGCTTGCGGGAGCCCTGTCCTCCCCTGAGGTCAGAGGATGCAGATAGAAGGGGTGGGGTGGGCGGCTGAAGTCCTTGGACTGAAGATTGGGAACAGGGGGAGGTGTGGGATGTGTGCAGGGTCGGCAGGCAGCCCCACCCAGCGCCGTCCTTGCCTGCACCCGAGTCTTCCCCATGGGGGCGATGGGGCTCCGGGTTCCTCCGTGCCCTGCACACTGAGCCGTGACTCAGCATAGCTGAGCTGAGAGCACGCACCTGCGTCCCCACACTGCAGACCGCAGAAGCCTGGGGCTCCTCCAAAGGGGCGGTCGTGGCCGGCCCACATGCTATTCAGATGCCCCGCCATGAGGCTGGGAATGCCCAGGACCGTGGAGGCTGGAGGGTGGGCTAGGGCTGGGTACCATGGGGGCACAAGGCAATCAGGGGTCTCTCAGCACAGTTCTCGGTCAGAGGCTGCAAGTCTCGCTCCTTCTCACACTTTGATGCTCTGCAGGGGCCACTTTGAATGCATCATCTCTGCAGCTGGAGCTCAGCTCCTCTTTGCGGGATCTCCCGTGTACAAAGATAATGCGGGGGGCTGTCAGGACACAGTGGGTTTGAGTCCTGGTTCCGTCAAAGGTTTTTCACAGGGGACCGACAGTCAGGCGGCCTGTGGTCTGTGCCACAGCTATTCAACTCTGACGCTGAGAAGTAGCCACAGACAGTCACTGTCACCAGTGTGTCTCTGTGTTCCAATAAAACTTTATTGACGAAAGCGGAAGTGGCCGGGATTTGGCCATCCTTGCCAAAAAGGCGCCCATCATCTGTCTTCTCTGTTAGAGGGGATAAGGGGATCTACTTGCTTCCCAGCTTTGGGAAAGGCATAAACAGAAGAGCCCGGGGAGAGGCCTGGCCTGTGACCTGGGGCGCTGTGGCACTCAGAATAGGGTGGCAGTGTGCTTGGAATCAACACCAGCTGCCCTGTGTCAGGAATGGCTTTGATGTTCCTGAATACATCCATGGTGGCCACTGAGAACGGACAACAGGACAGGCGGCTGCGGAGTTAAGATTTCTTCAGGAATCTGATAGTGTCTGAGCTGAGGCCTGAGTGCATTGTGCGTGGAAAAGCGTTTGGGAGGGTCTTGGTTCTGGACGTGGAGCCTGGTAGGCACATTTGGGGCTTCGAGAGAAGCTGAAGGCGGGTCAGGCGGCAGACAGACACAACTCCCAGAACAAGCAGAAACTAGGTGTTGACACCTTGGAACCATCGAGGTGGCGCTGGCCGGTGGGAGGGTGTAGAAGTGACTGGCTCTGTGGCAAGTGGGGATCGGAGAACCTTCTCCCTCCCCTCCTCCCGCAGAAGGTGATCCTGGAGCTGGGGTGATGAGGGGGTACCTCGAAGAAAATGGAGGCACTCCTCTTACTCTCCGGGGAGAGTTTGGATCGTTTCTTCATTTTGTGCAAGATGAAGATTCGTCTTGTGCGAACACAGGAAAAGGACTTTGGATTTTTGGTTGGAGGGTATCCACACACCGTCTTTGCTCAGGGCTCCCTCTTGGCTCTGTGCTCAGGGATCGCTCCTGACTCCGTGCTCAGGGCTCACTCCTGGCTCTGTGCTCAGGGATCACTCCTGTCTCCGTGCTCAGGGCTCACTCCTGGCTCTGTGCTCAGGGATCACTCCTGACTCCGTGCTCAGGGCTCACTCCTGGCTCTGTGCTCAGGGCTCACCCCTGTCTCCGTGCTCAGGGCTCAATCCTGGGTCTGTGCTCAGGGATCATTCCTGTCTCCATGCTCAGGGCTCACTCCTGGCTCTGTGCTCAGGGATCACACCTGTCTCCACGCTCAGGGCTTACTCCTGGCTCTGTGCTCAGTGCTCACTCCTGTCTCCGTGCTCAGGGCTCACTCCTGGCTCTGTGCTCAGGGATCATTTCCTGGCTCTTTTTTGTGTCAGAATTTTTGTATCAGAAGCAGAGTAGAGTTAGGCCAGAAGGCAGAAGCTCGGCATTAGTAGCGAGGCTCTCCTGAAAACCTGCTAACCTCTCCCAAAAAAGAGACTTAACATCTGAAGAAAACTCAAGTCTTTGCAGCCGGTTTTGAAGTCTGCAGAAGAATTCTGAGCTGGATTGCTTTTCTAACTGCCTAGTATCCTTATCATTGCGTATGTGAATAAATGTCTTTTGCACTATAAAAAAAAACATTTTATTCCAATGATTTAATTTAAATAATAAATAATATGAAACAAACAGTAGAAAGCTTGGCTGGTGCAGACTTAGGCCAGCCTTGCGCAAAGTTAAGGAAGTACAAAGGTGGAGTGAGGAATGGGGAGAGAAACTTCCAGAACAGCAGCGGCAGGGAGGAATGCAGATAGAATGGGGTCATGAGGGGTTCAGGGAGCACTTGGGGACCACGTAGGCTGTCTGGGATCAAAGCCCCGTGCAGAGCAAGCACCATCCCTGCTGTACTATCACTTGGGCCCTAGGAAAAGGAATTTGAAGGGAAGTCCTGGAATCCTTATCTGTGCCGTGTGGGCACCCCGTGGTGCTCAGTACCCTGGGTTTCCCCTCATTAGATTCTTGGGAGGAGGACCGGGCTCTTCAGGGGTGCAGAAAGGGCTTAACTGGAGTCCATATTTTGGTCTGCAGTGCTCAGGACCCCATCTCTGCAGTGGACACTCACCATCCTCATTGATACCTTCCTCCTTGTCTCATTGCCTTATAGGTTGGACTTGGCCCAGTCCCTGGGCCTCACTCAGCTGCAGGTGAAGGACGTGGTACCAGAACCGCAGGATGAAATGGAAGAAAATGGTAAGCAGGAAGCATGGCGTTTTTTCCTGTGCCTGCCATTGGCTGGTTGGGACCCCGGGACGCTGAAGATGGTGGCTGGAAGTTTGAACAGTTTCCCCTGACCTGGATTTCCCAGCCAGAGGATCCCGTTCTCCTGCCTCCCGCCCCACGCCCCCCACACCAGTTTCCTTAGAAAGAAATGAAAAGGCCCTCAACTGGGTGCTCGTATGGTGGGGAGGACGTTTGTGTTTTATGCAGCTGACCCGAGTTTGATCCCTGGCATCCCTTATGGTGCCTTAAGCACCCACCGCTTCTGAGTGCAGAGCCAGGAGTGATGCCTGAGCATTACTGGGTGTAGTGGGCTGGAGCGATAGCACAGCGGTAGGGCGTTTGCCTTGCACGCAGCCAACATGGCCGACCCGAGTTCGATTCCTCCCGCCCCTCTCGGAGAGCCTGGCAAGCTACCCGTGATGTATTCGATATGCCAGACACAGTAACAAGAAATCTCATGATAGAGACGTTACTGGGCCCACTCGAGCAAATCGATGAACAACGGGAGGACCGTGACTGTAATTATACTGGGTGTAAACCAAAAGGAAAAAGAAAAAAAGAAAGACAAAAAAGGCCCTTAAGCTGCCCCGTTGCCCCCTGAGCCCACCTACCAGCCTTTTCAAAGTACTTCCTCGCCCCTCCCACCAGGAGCCCAGAATAGAAAGCGTATTTTGTTGTTGTTGTTGCTCATACAGACACATGTGTGTCTATCTGTGGTCTTGTGTCCTTTCCTGCTCCCCAAAGCAGCAGCACCCCAGGGCTCCTCCCCATCCCTGCAGGGCTGGGCGGTGCGCATGGGAACAGCACCCCCTCCCCCACACACACACACACGCACACCCCATGCAGGTGAGGAGGTGACCAAAGTCATGAATCTCGGCAGCTCTGCTTTTCAAATGAGCTTCCTAAGATTAGCATCTCGAGGAACTCGGTTTCTTAAACTTTCTTTCTTTTTAGGAAAAAAAAAGGAGGGGGGGGGACTATTAAACCCAAATCTGCTAAGCAGTGGAGCATTTTACTTCTGGGTTTGTAAGCCACAAAGTTCCCAAGGCTCTACAAAGCTGCAGAGAAGAGGAGGGATGCTGCGAGGGTGGGAAATGGGATCTTGCTCCAGTTTCTATCTGTGACCGCTTTTCACCCAAGAAGCACGGCCCAGCGGCTGCCAAGAGCACCTGGGCTGCTGATAGGGTGGACACGGGGAGTCCACGTTTGGTCGTGATCCATTCAGAACTCCTTCATTGTTGCCAGATTTTTCACAACCGCTTGTAGGGTTTAAACCCAGAGTCTAGGAAGCTCTAGGAGAGCAGGAAGGCGCTTGTCTCGCAGACTGCTGACCCCATCACCACATACGGTTCCCCAGCACTGCCAGAGTGGCCCCAACCCCCCGTCAGCACCTTCCAGAAGAGACCACGCTCTAGACCAGTGGCTTTCAGCATTTTCACCCCAGGGGCATTTGTCCAAGTCCGGGAAAGTACTAGCCCCTGGGGGAGTCCGGTCTTCACAGCCTTTTCCTGCCCTCAGCCTAGCAGAGGCCCTCGGCCCAGGCATTGGAAACCATGGCTTTAAACATGTTCAACACTCTGCCATAACCTTCCTCGGTGCTCCCAGATCCCACTGCTCCCTCTCTTCTTGTCTGGACCAGGCCAGCTGGGAACCCACCTGGTCATAAATCACTATACCTGTTGTCTCTGTTTCCCACAAAACTCAGTGAACCAAGTTCATGTGATTTTTGGGGGGGTGGGGGGGCGGGGGAGGGGAGCAGAAATAAGTTGATAATTTTCTCAATTTGATGTTTTTCCTTCCTTCTAAAAAAGCGATTTCCTTGGACCCAGAGGAATAACAGTACCGTGTTTGGGGAGGCCTGGCAGCCACATAACACCTCTGGGCATGAGGTCCATCCTTGCTGGTGTCCATCACGCACTGGGCTCAGTCCTGCCGGCCCTCATGGCTGTGGGCCACGATCCTTGGTCCTCGTGGCAAGTGTGTTTGCACACATACACATGCAAGTACACACATGCACTCACGTACACACTTACACACTCATGCACACACATACATACTCATACACGCAGACACATACACACACACTCGTACATGCACACACACTCACGCACACGTACACACACACATAGGCACGCTCACACACTCACACGAACATGATTTGATTTGCCACTGACTCAGATGTCCATCCCCGTCTCAGACGCACAGTTTTGCACTGCAGGAATTCCTGTTTGCTCAGCTTCCTGTCCCCGGCCACTCCCCCACAGACCTGAGGGTGAGTAGGTTCAGAACCAGGGTGCAGACACAATAGAGGGTTAAGCCCCTGTCTGTGGGCTCGCCCAGTTTGGTCCTGGTCTCAGCCCTGGCAATGCAGACCGGATAAGCCCTGGCACCAGAGCCGAGCCTGGGAGCATCCTTGAATCTTGTACTGGGCTGAGAATCAACACAACAGCAGCCCCACCCGCTGGCCCCTTGAGCACAGCTTGGGAGCCCTCCAGCCCCCAAGAGAGAAAGGTGAAAAGCCCCTGGCCCATCCTGCTCCTCGCCCACCCCCAAGGTCCAGCCCCGTCCACCACGGTCAGGTGGCCACCCCTTAGCCTGCCACTCCTGGCTCCCTCCCCTCTCTTGTGGTTTTAGCCCATTGTTACTTTTCCCGCCTAAAAACTCGATTTCTTGCTCCTAAATCGAGGAAGGAGCAAGAAAGGAAAGAAAGAAAGTGCCGATCGATGACCATGAGTGGAAAAAGCCGGCCAGGCAGCATCTGTTGTGTCCCTCGAAAGGAATTCCTGGGCAGACCTTCTCGTTTCCTTGGGGGACCCCTGGCCCTGACGGGGAAGGTTTGGAGATGAAGGCGGTTTGTCTCTGCCGGCACACGCAGAGCTAGATGGCAAAGCCGGGTGCGAGCCCCAACACATGAAGCAGTGAGTGCGTTCCATGCCTCTGTGAGGCGCACCTTGTCCCGGGCTGTAGCTGATAATGAAATCCAAGCATCCAACGGCACTGAGGATCCTGTTAGGTGGTTGAGTTTCAGAAAGCTGCAAGGGTCACTGGGTGCTGAATGAGCCTTACGGATCGGTGAACCCCTAAAACTCCAGAAGAGAAGCATACGGAGGAGGGTCGCAGGGAGAAGGAGACGGGGCAGGACGCAAGGAGAGTTCAGACCAGGCTGCAGGCACAGTGCAACGGGGAGGGTGCCACACACACACACACACACACACACACACACACACACACACACACACAGGCACGCTCATGCTCTCACACAAACACGATTTGCGTGCCCTGCATGCAGCCAGCCCAGGCTTCATGCCCGACACCACAGCTGGTTTCCTGAGCACTGCCAGGAGTGAGCCCTGAGCACAGTGGGGTGTGACCCCCAAACAAAAGGAATTCAGTCAAGTCCGTGGTCACTTCCAGACACGTGTGGGGGCCGGGGGGAGGCCAACGCACTGAGTATGCAGAAGGCTGGGAGCACACCGCTGGGTCCCCAAAGCCCAGAACAGAGGTGCCGGCAGGTACGACGCCCCTGCATCCTGGGGCAGAAGGTGCCTGTCGGGGGACTGTGTGGCCGCCGGAGTCAGATCTGGGAGTGGGCTGTGCTGGGCTGTGCTGACAGGCTCGCTCCTCCCGGGCCCATTTGGGGCAAGTCCCTTCACCGCACACCCACCTCCTTCCTCATCCATCATCGGCATCACCGTCTCCGAGTGGCAGGGCCATTGTCTGTGTCGGTTATCAGCCATCTCTCTCCTGACTCAGATGATTCACGCACTGACGGCCTGTCACTGCGCCAGCCCGCCCAGGGCCGTGGGACCGCCAGCACCCCGGCCTCTGATGTCACTTGTTTTTCACCAGCTCTGGAGCTGCTGGCACCCGGCGGGTGGAGGCTCTGGGGGCGCTGATCAGAGTCACTTCACACATCAAACCCTGGGGGACACCCCCACTGCCCCCAGTTGAATCCCTTTAGGAAACGGAAGCTCAGCTCACAGAGCCCTTTACTAGGCAGTGAAAGGGGATGTTAAGGTAAGACCAGATCCGCCCCCCACCCCGCCCTCCACATCTGAGCTAAAATTTAGTAAAGGTCAGGTGGGGGAGGACCTGGATGAGTCTGCGGAGGAACGGTGGAAGAATGCCAAGGGTGCAGGGACGGTGTCAGTCAGGGAGGGCTTCCTGGAAGAAGTGTCATGTCATGGCAGTTGTAATGGGCAGATAGAAGCATGCCAAGGGGCGAGGATCGGGGAAAGGAGCCCAGGCAGAAGGAAGGGGCGGAAGTCAAAGGGGGCTTTTTCAAGTTCCTGCAAAGGACCCGGAGCTCACGGTGGTGCCACGTGGTGCCACTGAGCGTCCGGCTTCCCCCGAGCGGACGAGCTCCCCGTTGCCTCAGAGCTGGTGCCGGTGGAGTCACCCGCTCCCAGGTGCTCTCTGCAGGGAATGGGGAGGAAAAAGAAAAGGGTAATTGGGTAATAAAGATGTCTCAAGGCTAGTAACCTAATTGGAACTGGAAAAAGATTAGCACTCGATCTCAGAGCTATTCACACGCCGCCAAGGCTGTCTCTGCCAGGCGTGAGATAACATCTCCGACTAGTTCCTACCGGCCGGCCTGTGCCCTGTAGCGGGTGGGCAGGCGCTCACCCGCCAACCCAGACCTGCGTGGCCTTCGCGGACACCCACGATGACCAGCGTCTCACGAGCCACTGGCCTTCTCCAGCTCCTCAAATACTCATCTGTTCTTGGGTGTGGGGGGAGAGGGTCGGGGGGTCCCAGAGGCACAATTTATGGTGGGAGGAAAGGGGGAGGGGTGGACACAGGCCCTGTCCTGGAACTGTCACCCCTGCTGCAAGTCTCAGGGACGCCGGCCCGGGCAGGTCCACAGGACCACCTTGGGGTCACTTCACACCGCACGCCTGTTTCCTCAGCAGTAAGACCTGGTGGTGGAAGGGGGTGGGGGCAGTGCAGGAACCCGCGTGCCCACCCGAAACCTCAGAGCAGCAAATGCACCATCACACACAGCCGGGCAACATTGGCTGCCCCCTCCCACCTCCGCTCTTGTTCTTTTGTTGGGTTTTTTTTTTTTTTCCTTTTTGGTTTGGTTTGGTTTGGGAGCTACATCCGGCAGTGCTCAAGGCTGACTCCTGGCTCTGAGCTCAGGGATCCCTCCTGGCGGACATCAGAGGACCATATGGGGTGCCGGGTGTCCAGCCCGGGTCAGCCATGTTCAAGGTGCTCACTACTCCCCAGCCCCTCATGTTGGTTCTTTTATTCGCATTTACACAGTGGTAGGCTGCAGCCTTGCACGCTGCCGACCCAACCAACCTGGGTTCAATTCCTCCGCCCCTCTCGGAGAGCCCGGCAAGCTACCGAGAGTATCTCGCCCACACGGCAAAGCCTGGCAAGCTCTCTGTGACGTATTCGATATGCCAAACACAGTAACAACAAGTCTCACATTGGAGATGTTACTGGGCCCGCTCGAGCAAATCGATGAACAAGGGGGAGGCCCGTGACCATGACCTGGCCGCAAGAATCCTTGTGTCCGGAAAATCCCAACTCTGGGAGTCAAGAAGGTGAGGCTGAGTCCAGTCGGCCTCTGAGCCTGTCCCTGGCTGCAGGCGGCACTGGGCGCCTGTCGTCTTTCTTCTCCCGGTGTGGCTCCCCTCCCCGCAGGCGGGGAAAGTCGCCTCTCATGCTACAGAGCCCCAACTTATGGTGGGTTGGGGGAGACAGTTGCTACAGCGATGGGACAGCGGGCAGGGTACTTGCCTTGCACGCGGCAGACCTGGGTTCGATCCCAGGCACCCCCTAGCGTCCCCGAGTACCCCCAGGAGCGATTCCTACGCGAAGAGTCAAGAGTAACCTGTGACCCTCACCGGACTGGGAGTGGCCTCCAGACATCAAAAAGTGACTGTCTCTCCCGACTCTCGCTCTGACAGAGACTCGGGTGGATTCTGAGCAGAGGGAACGTCCGACTGAGGGGTGCTGAGGGGTCAGAAGGACCCCTCAAGGCCTGAAACAACAGCGGCTTATTCGGAGTCTCCCTGGGGCCCCCTGAGCAGCGAAATCCTGGTGGGGGGATTAGGGTTGCCTGGCTCGGGGCTGGGACTCTGCGCTCCGCCTCTGCCCTTGGTTAAGCCTCTGACCCAGTCCCTCTTGTGAGTTCGAGGAAGAATCCGGCCTAGTAGACGAGTCCTCCCCGACGGTTTGCGGCCCAACTGCCCGTCCCCTCCCTGTGCGCCCCAAGGAGCGAGCCAAAACTGCGCCTTGAACCCCAGCAGAGGGGACTCTGGGGCCTCTGATTTTGGAGCTGGGTGGGGGCAGTCGTGAGCAGACATGGCGCTCAGAGGGGGCTGCCATGTGGCCTCGGGTGCACCAGGGTTTGGGGCCTCCCCGGGCCCCGGGGACTGTGCTGACTCTGGGGGCCCCGGGAGAAGGTCACTGGGTTGCGTGAGCCTGCGCAGCTGGGGGCGGCCGCGGGGGTGGCCGCCACGTCACTCAGGTGCGCTGGGGGCAGGGAGCCAGCAGCGGGTGCCCAGGGCAGCGGGCGGCTAGTTATCCCCTAATTACCGCTCGCCCTGGAATGTTTTATTCCACTTAGAAAATGGTCTGATTGTTGGGGTTATTTTTCCTCTGTCTCTGTGCTGTAGGAAAGAGCCCGGCACGGCCGTGTGGGTGGTGCTCGCTAATTGCTGGCCCCAGACTTTCCTTTGCCAGTTGTGGCTTCCTGAGACCTGCCCTCTGCAAGCGATTGATCACTCCGCAGGGGCGCCTGGCGTGGTCTCCCCCCCTTCTCCCGCCTAACCTAGCGGGGGGGCCGCTTTCAACGTGTGTCTCCCTGGGGTGCCCCTGCGTGCTTTCAGCAGCCAACAGGATCAGATACCGACGATAGGGAAGGAGCAGGACCCCCGTGGTGCCTCCTCGCCCCCGGTGGGTTCTGTCAGCGCCCGTGCCTTGTTAAGAGTCCCCATGCGGCCCGTGGTAGCGGCTGAGCCGTCCTCAGCTCGGAGGAGGTGTTTGTTGAAAACTTAGGGTTTGCTTCCTCCCTAAGGCGAGAGAGAGAGAGAGAGAGAGAGAGAGAGAGAGAGAGAGAGAGAGACAGACAGAGATCAAAACCAGTCATGGATCTCAATGCAAAAGCTAGCCCAGAGGAATGGACTGGTAGCTTGGAGCACTGGTTTACAAGTTCATATCTCAGGTCACAGGTTGAAATCCCGGGTGCCCCACATGAGCTGAACACTCTCCCGGGGTTCTGCTCTCTGTAATTCCCCTTTACCAAGGGTCATTTCTGGCTGCACCACAGCCAGGGTGGGTGTAAGCTCCACAAAAAGGAAGTGCAGCGTGAAAAACCGTGTATGTCCCTATGTCCCATGGCCGGGAAGTGTGGCCCCAGGTGAACAGACGTGCCAGCACCAAAATCGGTTAAAATTCAGGGAGCACCGTGGTGAGTGGACTAGGATGTCGGCCTGCTGTGCCGCCCCCTGAGCACCCCAGCCAGGTGTGTGTGTCATTGCAAGACCGTGAGTAACACCCAGGAGGGTGGGGTGGGGTCAGGACATAGAAAAGCTGACACTGGAAACAGGAGCGTTTTGACTTCCTGCAGGGCAAAACTGCTTCTCTGAAGAACACGAGAGAGTCCGAATTCATGCCCCTGCCCTGGGCAGGCTCTCTCAGATGGGGGCCCCCAAAGCATCATCATTAAAATGAAAACTAAGTTAAGATTGGACGGAAGTGAAGCCTCGTGCTGTGGGAAACCGGAGTGGACACCCGAGGCCGGGAGATCGCGTGACCCATCTCGGCTCCGCAAAAGGACCGTGACCTAGAACCTGGGCGGGCATCATTGCTCTGAGGGCCAGGCGAGAGCTTAGGGACCAGAGCACAGGCTTGGCATGCGAGTTCCCTGGTTCCGTCCCCCAGTACTGCCTAGAGACCCCCACCCACACCCCAGCACCGCCAGGGGCAGGCGCTGCTGGGTGTGCGTCCCCCCAGACAAGAGCTCCTGCCTAATGAAGAGGTGACAGAAAAGAGTGGGCGAAGGGTCTGGACACAGGTCTCCGGGGAAAGTTGTTCAGGCAGATCCTGGCCCAGGCAGAGAGGCTGAACCCCACAGGCTTCGGGGGATAGGCAGACGGAAACCCCAAGCAGGGCTTTCACCAGGAGACAGAATCCCAAGCACTGCTGGGAAGCGCAGAGACGCCAGGCCCTGCGGCAGGTGGGACCAGGGTAGCGGCCTTGGGGGGGTCACTTCTCCAAAGGTCCACGCAGTGACTGGAGACGGCGCAGGGGTGAAGGTGCCTTGTTGGTTCCCGGCATCCCATCTCCCCCACGTGTCATGCGGCACAGCCCCAGAGCCCCCCCAGCACCCCTCGGGACGGACCTAGAAGCCCAGGAGCAGTGCAACCTGGGTGGCCCAGGTCACCCAGCACCCTGAGGCCTGAGGGCTACCACATCCCCTTGACCTGCCCAGAAAGGGAACTCGCCTCCTCCACCATGGGGACTGACAGCCAGGGAGGGAGGGTGGACACTTATCGCAGACCCACGCCTGTGCACACACACATTACACACTTGCTTTGGGGTATCTTGTGCGCGCAGAGAGACGCACACACTCGGGTCTGAGACCACACCCAGCCCAGAGTCTCGTCTTGGTCTGTGCTTGGGGGGGTCACTTGAGTGGGGCTTAGGGGACCATGCAGTGCTGGACAGCCACTATCCCAGTCTTTTGCACCATTCGTTTGCAACACCCTCCCCCCCCCCCCCCCACACACACACGTGTGTGTTTACATACACAGACATATGAACGCACATGTTTCTTTTCTGACGATCCTTTGCGGATGGGCTGATGATATTGGGGTACTATTCCTTGCCTGTTCTCATCTGCATCTCCATTCCCTGGGGTGCCGGTGGAGCATTTGGCCCCAGGGATGGAGCCCAGGGGTCAGTCGAACCCTGGTCAGCATATCTCACGGGACTCTCTTTTCCTTTATTTCTTGGAGTTGAAGTTGGAGTTTCCTTGTGTTTCTGATCATTTTACTGAATGCCAGACCAGTGGCGTGGGCCCACGTACACTGTCCGTGGGCTGTTTCTCCTTGCAGTGGAGCGGGGCCCCTGTGAGCAGGCCCGAGGTGCCTCTGCTTCTTCACTGTGGGGTTGCACAGGCCCGTGCGCCTTTAAAGGTGCAGCGGGGAAGGAGGAGGGCTCCAGGATGCTTTTGGCCAGAGTGTTGGGAAGGCGGGTGGAGCACCTGGGCTGTGAACGTGGAAGGAGGGGTCCATTCCTAGGCCTCATCACCCTTGTTCTTCCCTCGTAGGTCCTCAAAGGTGGACAGGAAGCGCCCACCAAACCCAAAGGCCGCCCCAAGAAGAACTCCATCCCCACCTCGGAGGAGATCGAAGCGGAAGAGAAGATGAACAGCCAGACCCAGGCGTCCCCAGAGCCCTGCCCGGGCCAGGAGGAGCCCTGCGACCCTCCGGAGCCCCAGGCCTGCACAGAGCCCCTGGAGGCAGTGGAGCCCCCCGGCCAGCCCCCGGAGCTGCCCACAGCCCTGTCTGCGGAGCCCCCCACCGTCCAGCTAAAGAGAAGCTTTGGCGGAGGGACGGGGGACACAGCGGCGAGAAAGAGGGAGAGAGAAGCCTCCAGACTGGTGGGGGGTGGGGACAGATTCCCCAGCACCCCCTCCCCGGCCTCTGACCACCGCCCGTGTGGAGGGCCCTGCCTCCGGCCTCTCTCTGCTTTTGCCACACGATCCCTTGGATTAAGGGGTGTAGTGCCTTGGAACTGGGGACACAGCTGGGACTGAGACTGCCCACAAAGCAAAGCCCTCCGTTGAGCGTTGGGGGTGGAGCATGGGGCGGGGGTCTCCCGAGCTGTTTCCCTGTGAGCCCCCGGGCACTGGTCCTTGAAGCAGAAGCAGGGGGGGCGGAGCAGGGGTAGCCCACAGCACACCCGCAACCTGCCCCTTCCCGTTCCCAGCTGACTCAGCACTTATTTCTGTAGTTTTAAAGAGAGAATTTAATGTTTGGGGTTGTTGCTTTTTGTTTTTTTTTGGAAGGGGCGGGTTGGTGAGGGCGGGCAGGAGAGAGTTGGGGCCCGGGGAGTTCAGAGTTCTGAGCGTTGTTTCTGAATAAAGTTGGTTGGTGTGGAGACAGGCGTGCCTTTGTACCGTCCGAGCGGCAGGGGCCAGCCGGGGCCTCCCCGCCTTGGTTCCTGCTTGCCGAGGCCACGGTCCCTGGAGCTTCCGTGCAGATATGTGGAGATGACTTTTATTTTCTAACGAAAAAATAAATCTTTTCGAAGGAGGGAGTGCCTCGTTTCTGAATGAACGTCCTTTGGAGAAGAGAACTCGGAGGAGGCACCAGGCTCGCTGGACTTTCTAATTATCACGGTCACGGTCCTCCCGTTGTTCATCGATTTGCTCGAGCTGGCCCAGTAACGTCTCCATTGGAGACTTTGTTGTTACTGTGTCTGGCATATCGAATACTCTCGGTAGCTTGCCGGGCTCTCCGAGAGGGGCGGAGGAATCGAACTCGGGTCGGCCATGTTGGCTGCGTGCACGGCGAACGCCCTACCGCTGTGCTATCGCTCGATAGCAAGATAGGAAGAAAGAAAATTTAACTTTCTAATTATTATTTTATTAAATCACCGTGAGACAACGAGTTAGAAAGGGGTTTCAGTCATGCAGTTTCCAACACCCATCCCTTCAGCAGCGTACACTCCCACCACCACTGTCCCTCGTTACCCTCCTTCCCTCCCCCACCCCAGCCTGCCTCAACGGCAGACACCTTCCTTCTCTCTCTCTCTCTCTCTCTCTCTCTCTCTCTCTCTCTCTCTCTCTCTCCCCCCCCCCCCCGCTCCCTTTTGGTCATCATGGTTTGCGGTACAGATTCTGTAAGGTTGTCATGTAGATCCCTTTACCTACTTTTAGCATCATTTCTCATCCGGAGTCGTCATTTCCAACTGTCATTGTGGTAGTGGTCTCTTCTCTATCCTAGCTGCCCTCTCCCCCTTTCCCCCACCTTGTGATAAGCTTCCAGCCGTGGGCCTCGTTTCTTTTGTTCATGGATGATGATCTCATACCGTGTGTTTATATCCCATAAACGATTGCAAGCATCCTATGTCTGTCCCTCTTCTGACTCTAAATACTCTGATACTCTCTAAATCCGTCCATCTATAAACAGATTTCATGACTTCGTTTTTTCCTAACAGCTGCATAGTATTCCATTGTGTGGATGTACCGTAGTTTATCCAGTGTGCTCACCAGACTCTTAATTCTCTGCTGGCAAGGAAGAGAGGGGCTGGGGCCCCAGTGTGCCGGGCAGAGGGTGAATGAAAGGGTGCAGAGCCCAGTAGCAGGGTGCTACCTGCCCCCACCTGCACCTTCCAGTAACTCGTGTTGGGGAGAGGAGGCTGCTTTCCACATCTCTCTCACCTCCAACCTTGTTTATTTTCCTTTTCCTTTATTATTTCATCTTTGGGGGCCACGCCTGATGGTGCTCAGGGCTTCTTCAGACCTGGTGCTCAGGGTCACTCCTGGTGGTGCTCCCGGGCCACCCCAGCCCTCTGCATCCCAAACTGGCACTCTGCTCTGCCCAGTTTTGTTTTATGTTTGTGGTAGAGTCAATCTTGTCTGCCCCCGCCCTCCTGCACCCCCTGGCCCCCTGCCCGCAGCCCAAGTCCCTCAGCCCTGTGCCAGTCTAAGAGCTTGTTTTCACCACTGTTGCCTGTTGCTCTGCTTCCTTTCCCACCATCCCACAGCAGGGTGAGCTCCCCACCGGGGGCCCTTCTCCCTCGGGCTAGTCTCACCCCGTGTTGCTGCCTCCACGTCGTAGCAGAAGGTGAGCCTTCACCTGGGGGCCAAGGAGTATTCCAAACACATGTGGACCGGTCTCTGTCCATGCCCTGGCCACCGGGCCCTCGGGTGCTGGACGCCTCCTGCCTGCTGGACAGTGCTGCACTGGGCCAAGGATGCTGAGATCTCTGCCCGTGTGTGGCTCTATATTCTTGGTGGAGGGGTGTGTGTGTGTGGGGGGGGGCCTGTCCTGGGTCCTACACGAGTTCTTGATGTTCCTGTTTTGAGTACTTCCTCACCTTGGCCTCTGCAAGGAAGCAAAACCGTTCCCTGCCCGGTGACCCACACCAGAGTTGCTGTGTCCAAGTTCAGTGGGAACAGTCCATGTGCCTATTGTAACCCCAACTTTCCCTGCTCATAAGCACACTCCGAGCAGGGGCCTAGCCCATGTTCTCTGGGCTCTGGCAACTCAACACGAAGGTCAGGTGCTTTATCCCTCCTGGGACAGAGGACGGACAGGTGGTCCTGGAGGTCCTGTCTGCATAGGCCCCACATGTCGGCTACCCCTGGCTTCCTTCCGGTGGAAACTCTGCAGCCCACCCAGCCCCTGGTGCAGCTTACTGCATGGTCCTGCCCCATCCACCACCCTACCCCAGCCAGGCTGGGCTTCCGGCTTCCAGGCACTCCTCTGACACGGCCTTCCCGGTTTTCTGTGTCTTGCCCTGGGTCCACGGTCTTTTCTGGGGTATCTAATGGTGACAGCTGTTGCATCATGAGATGGGAACACAGGCAGGGTCCAGACCATGTACTGTGATGTGGCCCTTGGCCTCTCGTGTGTGGAGTTGTTTCTGGTGGGGGTGGAGGGTCTCAGTCCTCAGGTTGTAGTTTTCTCCTGTTCTGACAGTCCTGAGCCCAAGGCCACTCTGTGGAGCAGACCTGGACTTGTCCTCCAGACTCAGTTCTCTGCAGATTTGCTCTGCCACTCCAGGGTGGGTCAAGGCTGCTCAGAGATGAGTGTGGGCTCCGGTTAGAAGCCAAGTCCAGCACTGGCCTGGCCTGGGGATATGGTGCCATGGGCAGCAGTGCGTGCTCTGCATGCAGGAGGCATAATCGCATTCCCATTACTTCCTGGTCCCCTGAGCCTCCCTGGGAGCAAACTCCCAAGCTCTGAGCCAAGAGTAGCCCCCAAATACCCCCAGAGGTGCCCACTCTCCTGCCACAATACACCCTGAGGGCAGCACCTGGAAACTGTGGGATGAGATGTGTGCATCTTGAGCGGGGTTGTTTGGTGATTCCTGACCACCATAGGAGGGGAGGTGTCAACATTTCCTCAGCTTTTCAGCATCTTCCTCAGAGGGTCCTGGGTGCTGGTGCCTGTCCTGGGTGCTGTGGGTGCTGGTGTCTGTCTTGGGTGCTGGTGCCTGTCCTGGGTGCTGGTGTCTTTCGTTCCCCGCTGACTGGCCTTGCACGGCAGAACTACATCTCCCTCCCAAGCTGAGGACCCCCAATTCAAGAGTCGATTGTAGGCCACTGGCCTGCTGCTCTGACATTTCCAGAGGGAAGGGGATACTCAGACGCACCCCACTCTGAAATAGCTGCTAACAGACACTGATTCTGACCGCTGAGGGGTGGGCGGACAGCACTTCTTTGTTTTCAATTGAGATTTTGTGATTTATAATACTTTTAATGATGTTTTTTTTGTGCACATAATTCCTGCACCCGTGTACCCACCTCCCTCCCCCCATGGACCCCAAGGCCCCCTCCCTTAGAGCCCTTCCCACCAACTCTGCTGTGGAGCAGTTCTCCCCCTGTCTTGCCTTTGACCCTCTGCTGCTGCCTTGCTGTGTGTCTTTAAGTCCCACATATAAGTGAGATCCTGACCACTGAGGGGTGGTCCTGCCCCATCCGTCACCCTACCCCAGCCGGGCTGGGCTTCTGGATCTATCTCTTTCCTTCTAGCTGACTTCACTCGACCTGCTCTAGTCCCATCCATGTTACTGCCAAGTACATGGTTTTGTTCGTTCTTGGAGCTGCAGAGTCTTCCACTATGGATATAGACCTCAACTTCTGGATCCCATGCCCCCATACGTTGTCATTTGGGTTGTTTCCATGTTTTGGCTGTTGTACTAAGTGCAGCAATGAGTGTTGGTGTGCGTACATCCTTTAGAATTATTGTTTTTGTGTTTGGGAGAATAGAAGCCAAGAAGTGGTATCGCTGGGCCATATGGGAGTTCCAGTCCTAGTTTTTGAGTCTCCATTTTACTTTCCATAGACATTAAACCAGATGACATTCCCACCAACAGTGGCTGACGGCTCCTTTCTCACCATGCGTCCTTTCATGGACAACACCATTTGGGGAGAGGGGAGGGCCCCCCAGCAGGGCTCAGAGGCTCTGCAGAGCAAGGTGAGATGCAATGGCCCTGCTCATGTGCTGCAGCTGGGATTCGGCTGTGCTGGGGTCCTTTGGCACGGCACCCTACTATATGGGGGAGGGGAGGGAGAGAGGCAGTACCAGGAATCAAACTTGGGGCCTTGCGAAGGCAGAACCCCAGCCCTGTCAACTGCCTCCCCCACCCCTGCCCTTTCACAAACACTTCCAGGTGATGCTCTAATAGGGTTGTTTGTTTCTATTGTAGGGCAGAGAGAGGTCAAGGAGCTGGTCAGCCAGTCAACCCCAGGGTCCAGGCCCCTGTAGGGAGCCCCCAAGCCTTTGTAATTTGAGCATCTCACTTTGGGTTAGGGGGCTGGGGAGGTTGGTGAAGGAGAAACTCTAGATGTGTCCCCTTCACTGTCATCTGTCCCAGTGTAGGCCTTGGGTGGGGGGGTCGGGCATCCTTCCTGTCTGTCCAGGGTCAGGCAGCTGCACCACTGCCTCTGTTTTAGAAAGTTGGAGACCTCCAGGACAAGGCCCTGAGCGTCAGTCTGGGTCCGAGTGCTCACCCAACAGAGTGGGCTTCTGCGTCCCTGTGACCTAGCATCGGCTTCTCTGCAGTCTCCAAAGCTTGGAGCAGTGATGGCCACTGTCAGCCCTCACCAGCCTTCAGCAGGAGCCCCCTGGGCACTGGGCAGTAGGCTGCTGGCCCCCACCGAGGTGGTCAGCCCCGCAGATGCCCTCCTCAAGGCCTCCCTGCCTTCGCTGGCTGCTTCAGACTCCCCTGCCCTGTTCATGACCTTTCAACTTCATTCCACCCCCGAGCCCACGCCCTGGGCAGGGCCTGCACTGCTGCTGGACCAGGGGCCGCCGGCTCTCATTCCCTCAGGCCCTGCCTCGTCAGCCGCGGAGGGCAGAAATCAAGAAATCAAGCAGGGATGCACAGATGGCCTCGGAGACGATGTCCGAGGCTTCTCCCCAACATCTCAGCTGCCTCGGGAATTTCCTAGAAGTGCCCCCTAAATCTGCTCCCGTTCTTTCCGAAAGGCAGGCAGGAAGGAAGGATTGAGATTAGAGCGCTGACATGTGCTGTGTGCACGCACACACACAGCCCAAACTTGTTTCTCAGGATTTGGATGCCCTGAATTATGTTTGCCACAAGCCCTGGGGAGGAGCTGGCACTGCCTCCATTTGCACAAAGACCCTTTCGGACTCTGCTCCTGGCACAGAAGCCCCCTCTCCCTCACCCTTCTCAGCCCTACAGTTGGCACCCACCTCTTCCTGCTCCTGAATTAACTACTTGTCCCTGTCCGACCCGTGAATTCTCTCTCCCCTCATCCTCGTCCATTGCCTTTCGCCATCCTCGCAGGGGGCCTGCCGCCATATGTCCCAAGTGGGCCCTGGGCCCACTGGTTTTCCTGCTGGAGCTGAGCCCAGGAGGGATGGGGCACAGGCCCCGCCCGAATTGGCATATGAAGCATGTGGAGACTTCGGGTCTCTTCCTCCTCTTCCCCCAACGTTCTACTGCGGTGCCCTGAGGTTCTGTGGTTCCCGGGGGATTGCAGGCCCAGCTCACAGTCACTTTGCAGCTGACCATGGGCTGCAGGGCTGACACTCCTAGAGACCAGAGGGAAGCATCTTATCCTCTGCAGACACCAGGGGTCAGTGGGAGAAGACAGAGGTGGGAGTAAGGCATGCTAGAAATTTCCTCAGGGACAAAGGGCAAAGGTAGCAGGGAGCTCATGCCCGCAGCCTCTTCTGCTGGGGTCCAGCTTGTCCCATGTGTGCCCCCTTGCCAGCATCTGTGTCGCGGAGGCTCTGAGGAAGTCGGTTGGCCATGGAGAGCCCCATTGAGGCCTCTGTAGAAACCAGAAATGAAAGTCCTCGGCGACCCCAGTCAAACGTGGTAGCTAGTGGGTGTTGTGCAAGGTCGGTGGACTCACTCAAGAGGCCACGGGGGAGGAATTCATTCTGGAAGGCCGGCACAGGAAGGGGCAGCTGACCCAGGCATCAGCCCTGAGGACCAGGACCCAAACTAATTCCTTGGACAGGGTGTAGCCAAGAATGGCCCTCCCCACCGGCAGACAGGGCTTCTGGGGCATCTGGGGGAAATTGTGACCTTGGGAGGGGGCCCAAGCCAGACAGGGTGAGCGACCAGAGCCATCCTCGCCTCTAGCCACATCTCAAGACCCCAGTTTCCCCCCATCCTATCTGGGCCCACACCCGTCCCTTCCCGCAAACCAGCAACGATGTTGGAGCCGCAGTGGGGGTCTTGGGGCCCGAGGTCAGGGGGCCCAGCCCGGTTCTGAGAGCCTTGCCACCTGCCCTGCCCTGGGAGGTGACGTTCTCTCGTTCTCTCTGGGCGTGTGGTGATTCACGGTGAGGATGTCCCCTGGCATGCCCTCCCACATCAGGCCAGGCCGCTAGGAGAGGGTTAACCAAGGCCCATGGGGAGGTGATTAACACAGAGGCAGCAGGTGTTCGCTGAATTCACCTGAATGGCTATGCTAATCCCAGACTGTCACCCAAATCCTGGGCGGAGGGCGGTGTGGGGGGTGGGGCGGGAAGAGGGATCCCGGAGAAGCCACAGGTAATCTGGGCGCGGACCCTGGAGCTGTTTCGGCAACAACAGGCTCCTTTTTTTATTTCTCCTCCTTGCATTTTGCACTCGCCTCGCTGCTGGGCCACCGGGGCCCCTGGGGGCTCCCCTCACACCCCCCTCCAGCCCCTGTGCCCAGCCACCTCCCGCCAGCTCCCGGGGAGTTTGTCACCCTCTGCTAGGGGTCATCCAGCAGAAGGGCCCCAAAGCCAGTCTCCGTGACAGGCCCTTGCAGACGTGCCCGCGCTCTTTCCCAAGCCTCTTCTCGTCTGTTTATTTTTGTTGCAGATTTATTCAACACACAGTTAAGTGCCCATTTAGCTCTGCAAACTGTCATCACACCCGCCTGATGAATAAGATCATTCATGGACAAAACCCTTTAAACATTTTTTACGAAGGAGGAGGGGAGGCGTGGGGAAGAGAAGAGGAGGAAACAGCACTCCAGGTCAGCGAAGAGGCCAAGGACTAGGGGAGCCCAGAGCCGCCTCCTGCAGCTGGGAGCAAGCGCCCCGCGGGGGTCAGCAACGCTGGACTGGGCTCTCCGTTCAGGCCTTTGTCTGGCACCTGCAGCATCCAGCCTCCCTGCACCTGCTCTTCCCGCAGGGCCCCGAGCAGATTTCCCACCGGCCCTGTTCCCCTCCTGAAGCTGATCTGGGAGTCTAACACGCTACCTTTGGGGCCAGGGCCTACAGCTAAGCCCGCGTCCCCAGGCCTGGACTCTGTAAAGACACATGCATAGAGACACACCCAGACACACCAAAACTTAGATATACAGACAGACGCAGACATATCACACAGATACACAAAGACATAAAAACACAGACAGACACACAGAGCATACACACAAACACAGATACACACACAAAGACATAGATTCACAGACACACAAATAGACACAGACATAGATAGACACACAAACACACACAAAGACAGATACACAGACACACAGAAACACATATGCAGATACAGATACAGACACACATAGACACACACGTGGACACACACGGACACAAGCACTCACAGACACATGCTCGGACATACAGACACATACATGGACACACATTGAGAGATGCACACAAGGACACAGGCACACACACAGACACACAAGGACACCAGAGATATACACAGCTCTGCGAGTCTCCGTCCCCCTCTGACTAAGGCCAGAGCCTGTAAACAGCCTCTCCCTCCACCACCTTGCAGCTCTCTGCCATCCCGGAAGCCCAGGATGCGTCAGGTGCTGAGGTAACTCAGGCACAGACCACCATCCTCCTGCATCCCAGGAGCCCATGGGGCAGGAGGCCAAGTGGACAGAGGCTAACTCCAGCCAAGCACCGAGGTAGGCAGACACATGTCCCTCAGCAGCCCCTGCCACCCCACACAGCTCTCCTCAGGGTGTCCCTTTCAGGGAGTATGCCCAGCCGGGTGTGGTTCACAGCCTCGGCCTCCCCTCGGGGCGAATGATCCAACCCTCTGTCTCCCGCCCACACTCCTCTCCTAGCCTCCAATCAGGCTCACTCCCGCCTATGTTTCCACCTACATTGGGAAGAGGGAGTGCCGGAGGGTGTGGTCACTCACGTGACTGGAAAGGGGGTGTCTGGAGGACCTTTAGAGGAAGGGTCACTTCTGAAGCCCACACACAGGGCCGTGTCCTCGACATGGGCAGGCTGGCCTAGAGCCTCCCAGCCCAGAATGGGAGGGGCCCAGGAGAAGCTTCTGGAATGCAGTTCTTTGGCGTCACGCAGGCAGTTCCCAGTGGGAACTCAGAGGCCTACGCCAGCCTCAGCCTCTGACTTGGCGGATCACGCTTCTGCCCTTGGAGACCCTCAAGATGGTTTTCCTTTCCCCTATCTCCCTCCTCTTCTGGATTTTCCTTTCAACTATTTCTTGCTCTCCCCGCCCCCCCCCCCCCCCCCAACCAATGCAAATAAATCCCAGTGTTGGAGCACATTCCTCAGAATCAAAGCAGCGGAGGAGATACGAGGTACAATCGAAGCAGGTGTTCCTCATGCAAAGCACGAAGGAGTGTCAGTTCACACACACCCGAGCCTGTGAGGCATTGGAGCTTGCGTCTGGTAGTGCTTTCTAAGGATGAGAAATGTTTGTTTTGGTTACATGACCGTCTAGTCCTGTCATACCAGCATGTGGTCGTGGCAGTTGAAGAATTCACTGACTGCAAATTTCTCTGCAAGCTACTTTCCAGAATCAAACTGGTTTGAGGCAGTCAGGAGCAAACACCAGCTGACAGAGTGTGTGCACTCAAGCCTGGTAGTTTTATTCACAAAGGTGAAAATAAATGTATATGGAAATGAAGACCACAGAAAGAATTTGTGAGCACAACCCCAGCAAATTTCCAGTGTTCAACTTACCTTACTTTTGACTTCTTTCAAGATTCATAAATATGTCCTTGAGATGGATTGTGCCTTGGAATCTTCTTTAACCAAACATGGTTTAACACAAGGTCACAAAGATTTTTACGTGGTGTTTTCTTCCAGAAGTCTTATTTTAGATTTTATATGTAGCAGTCTGTTCTGTTCCTAGTTAATTTCTATGTAAAGCATAAGAAACAGGTGAGAGTTTTTGTTTAATGTGTCTCACTTTTTGCTTTAGACTATCAATTTTTCCCATGGTCATTTATTGCAAGGATTACATTTATTCCATTGGGTGTTTGTTTCTTTTATCAAAAACTTGCTGTCCATATGTCTAGTCACCATCCTTCATTGAAAGACACATTAGTCTTTCATTGATCTGTCTTTTATGCCAATACTACACTGACTTATTCTAACTTTATAGTTAAAATAATTAACTATATTAAAAACCAACTAACATTCATCTGTCACTTTTTTTCTTCTTTTGCAAAATGTTTTGTTATTTCAGGTCCTTTGCATTTTCATTTGAATTGTATGGCCACCTCATTCATTTCTCTGAGATAACCCACTCAAAGTTTTATTGGAAATGTAATTAATCTAGAAACCAATTTAGGTAGAATCGACATCACTGAATAAGCTCAAGAGTTTAAACTCTTGAGCCTATTCGCCAAGGTGGCTTGGCGCATGCCTCAGGCAACCGCAAGCAAATGTCCGAGCTCGAAAAGCAGTGCAGAGATGCGACTAAGGAAGATCTCAAGGAGAGAAGAGCAGCAGTGCTGGTAGATGTGGGAGAAGCCCAGAAAAGCATTCGTAATGCCCGCTTGTCCTTTGCCAACTACAAGACCAAGATGACTGCCCTCCGGCGTCCTGATGGATCTATCACATCTTCCAGAAGGGCAATGGAGAAGATTATTCATGACTTCTACTCAGATCTCTTTAATAACCATGTCCAATTGCCCACATACCAAATTCCGCAGGATAGATATGTCATTCCCAAGGTTTTCCCTTCTGATATCCGACATGCCATTTCGTCAGTAAAGAAATGAACAGCATCTGGCCCAGACAAGGTCAGACCTGAACAACTGAAGAACCTATCGTCAGTACTCATCAATGCACTGGCTCGGCTATTTCACACGCTACCTACCTGTCTGAATGCAAGGTTCCATCCCAATGAATGCAAGGTTCCGTCCAATGAATGCAAGGTTCCGTCCAGACAACTGAAAAATCCATCAACGAATCCAATGGTCCCATTGCTATCCTCCCCATGGTTTCCAATCAATGACCAGCTCTTAGTTTGTACAGGCATCAAAGATTTTAGAAAGAGTTAATGCAGTTCTCCAAGAGGAAGGAAACAAAGCAAGGAGGCATAAGGAAAAAAATGTAATGGGGGCCAGGTTTGTGAAGGTGAGTTGGTGGACAGCCAGTGAAAGAGGGGCGGTACATGGGATGGAGTGGACAGCACCTGTAGATGTGGGAGCTGTGAGTCTACATAACACAAGAAATGCAGTCTTGAAAAGCGGGGGGGACATAAGAACAAGAGCTGGGAGAAGATATGAGCCATCAGCATGTCCTTAAAACAAACCTGTGTTCGGTGTCTGGGAGAAACGGCCCTGCAGTCAGTCTCCCAAATCAGAACTGCTATCTCAAGAAAAGGACAACTGTGACTTGTATCACTCAATATTAAAAAAATAAACCCAGGTCTCTGAAAGATCACATATTGTCCCTAAAATGTTCCTAATGAGCAGTGCTTTGAGTTCTCATCTACAGTTAGACCAATTCAGTCATTCACAGATCATCTTGTGACAGTTTATCCCCGAGTCTGCATTTGGAGGACTCAGGTTCCAGCTGTGGCCACTATACTGCTCTTCCCCAAGAAGAATGATGGATTTCATTCAAAATGGAATTTAGCTACAAACAAACAAACAAACAAACGCTGTCTTCCCATTTTTCATCGATTTTGCTCAAGCGGGCCCAGTAACGTCTCCATTTTTTTTGAGACTTGTTGTTACTCTATTTGGCATATTGAATACCTCACGGGTAGCTTGCCAGGTTTTGCCATGCGGGTGAGATACTCTCGGTAGCTTGCCGGGCTCTCCAAGAGAGGCGGAGGAATCGAGCCCAGCTGGTTGTGCGCAAGGCAAACGCCCTACCGCTGTGCTATCGCTCCAGCCCCCAGAAATTAGCTAAACAAAAGAAAATTTGATATATGTCTCTCAAAGCGATTACTTCAACCTGATTCACAGGCTCAGTGTAATCCCAAACAAGCAAACAAACAAAAAAAATCACAGCTATTTTACAAATATCAATGCAACGATTCTAAAGCTTATATAGAGAGACAGTGACATCAAATCTAGAGAAATCAGATTTGAGAACGAGGGAAGGCTGGACATGTGAAAAGATCAAGTATGATGAGGGCTGAGAAGGGCCCACTGATGCCAGCAAGCTGAACGCTTTAGAGAACTGCTCAGGAATCAAAAGAGAATGAACTGCTTTGAGCTGCAAGATTGCTGGTGTCTGCTGCCCCGGCAGCATTTTGAGGCTGTGATTCAAGGCTCCAGGGTCAACTCAGAAAAACCCAGAGACCTGCGGCTAGTCCCTCTGAATACTCAGGAGAACACACTTCATGTCAGAATTAGAACCAATCCAGAATAAATCTGATCCACATTACGGAAGATGTGAATACTAACTATCAAACATAGCTGGAAGCAATGAAAGGGGCTAATCAAATGGAGAACTATAGTTTATTCAGTTGGCTGGGAAATGGCTAAAAGGTTTGCAGGTTTCACACACCATGCAAACAGCACAGCCAGCTCGTGCTCGAAAAAGACCCTCATCAAGGAATGGTCATGCAAATGAAGAGCACTGAGACGGAGGAAGGATGACTGTGGAGTCTTTGTGGGCATGTGTGCATGACTTTTTAGAACTGCCATGTCTGCTAATAGTGACATATCCGACCTAACAAGTATTGCCAAATCTCTCTCTGTCACTGTCACTGTCATTGTCCTCCCGTTGTTCATCGATTTGCTCGAGTGGGCCCAGTAACATTGTGAGACTTGTTACTGTGTTTGGTACATAGAATACGTCATGGGTAGCTTGCCAGGCTTTGCGGTGCGGGCAAGATACTCTCCGTAGCTTGCTGAGCTCTCCAAGAGGCTCCAGCCCTGGAGTGGTAGCACAGTGGTAGGGCGTTCAATTCCTTCACCCCTCTCGGAGAGCCCCGCAAGCTACTGAGAGTATTTTGCTCACATCTCGCCCACACAGCAAAGCCTGGCAAGCTACTTTTGACATATTCAATATGCTGTCTCACAATGGAAATATGGAGATGTTACTGGACACGTTCGAGCAAATCTCTCTCTGAATTACCGATAAATACACTTTGTGGGAGTCCCAGGTTTGATCCACGAGGGTCCTTCCAAGCACTGCAGGGTGTGTAACTGAGACAGACCTTGTTCCTAGGTCTTGTTGTGATGTCATCACTTGGTCACTTGACTTCCCGTTACTCATCGATTTGCTCGAGCAGGCGCCAGTAATGTCTCCATTCATCCCTGTCGCGTGCTAGTGTAGCCCAATGGCGTCTGTTCATTCTAGGAACACGAAGAGCCTCAAACCGATCGTTCAGGGTCTTGACGAAGAAGTCTGACCATCTTGTAGGTGGGCGGCCCCAAGGTCTTTTGGTATCCCATGGAATCCAGTTGGTAACGGCTCTAGTCCAGTTGTCATCTCCAAATCTCATTATATGACCAGCCCATCTGATTTTAGACAACTTGGCAAACAAGACAGTGTCCCTGATTCTTGACCATCGATGGAGGTCGGAACTCTGGATTCTTTCTCTCATTTGAGTGAAACATGATACTCCAAGCATAGCTCTTTCGATTCCACTTTGAGAGCCCCAAATAGCGTTCTCATGCTGTTTTCATAGGGCCCAGGTCTCTGAGGCATATGTTAATGCAGGAAGAACAGTGGAATCGAAGAGATGTGCCCACAGCTGGAGGTTCTTCATCCTTTAGCTATTTCTTCGACACTTTTGAAGGCGTTCCAAGCTGCTCTCTTCCTCCTGCACAACTCAGATTCCAGGTCATTCGTCATGTTGACTTCTCGACCTAGGTACACATAACTGTTGCATTTGGAGATGATCATTCCGTTGAGAGTGAATGAAACGTCAGGAACAAGATTGTTTCTCATGAACATTGTCTTTGTGAGATTCAGCTGGAGTCCGACGTTTTCACACTCACGGTCGACGTCGGCAAGCATTTGTGCGGCTTGGCTGATGTTTGGTGTTATTAGAATGATATCATCAGCAAAGTGGAGGTGGTGTAGTTGCCGACTGTCTATCTTCACTTCCATTCCTTCCCATTCCAGTCGTCGCATGACATTCTCGAGTGTGGCATTGAAGAGTTTTGGTGAAATGGTATCACCTGCTGAACCCCTCTCTTGACATGGATGATCACTTCTTTGTAGAATGGTGAGATCCTGGTAGTGAATCCATAATACAGCTCATGGAGGATCTTGATGTATTGAGTTTGAATGCCCTGATTGGCTAGGGCTTTTTGCATTCAATGGATGGAACCCAATGAATTCCAAAGGAATTTATCAAGAAAATATGGAGAATATTTCCAGAATATTTCCAGTAGCTAGACAGTTACACCCATCAACTGCCGTGTAACCCCAACAATGGCCAGGATCCAGAGATTATAACACCACGCTCCCAGAAGAGAACAAAGCAGAGTCTCCTACCCCCGTGCCTGACTGACCTTACCAGAGCCTAACAGCTAAAGACCTCCGGGACCCAGCCAAAGTCATACTGAGACCACTCTCCACATGCTTGGATGAGTCTCACGCATAGAGGAACTGGCAGAAGAACCCAGGTGTGCAGGACCCAGGGCTGAGATCTCCAAGCCTGCACGGTTTGGGACTGGGCCTTCCAGTAGCTAGACAGCTACACCCACCAACTGCCATGTAACCCCAACAACGGCCAGGATCCAGAGACTATAATACCAAGCTCCCGGAAGCTCAAGGCCGCATTTGTGGCCGCACAACTTCTTATTCTCTAATTCTCACTCTCAGAGAAACTGGCAGACTACTGAGAGTATCATACCAGTACATATGCTTGAATAGGAACACCTGTAAAGTTTATTTGTGTTTTGAGGCTACCAAGAATATCCCACCCACACGGCAGAGTCTGGCAAGCTATCCATGGTGTATTCGATATGCCAAATTCAGTAAATAAAATGGATCTCATTCCCCTGACCCTGAGTACGGCAGCGTTGAGAAGGTTGTGGAAGGAGAGGCTGATAAAATCTCAAGGCCGAACTAGCCCGCCAAAATGAAGAAAGACAAAAATAACTGTCTGTACTTTCAATGTACATATTCTGGCATCTGATGCATCCATCGAGGACCTGATGGTACAAGCAGGAACAATCAAGTACGACATCATTGGTCTAACCGAGAAGAGAAGACATCAATCACATCACGCCGTTTTTCGACACTGGAGAAGAACTGTTCCTTAGAACATGCCACAGAAGAGGCGTCGGTGGTGTCGGTGTCCTTGTCAACATGAACTTAGCCATGAGCATTGATTCATTCGAATGCCTAACAACATGAATCGGATGATTACACTTGAATAGATGTGGCTCACTGCCAGCAGTTTCTATCTTCGTTGTCTATGACCAACATCCAATTATGGTGAAGGAGAAATTGAGAAGTTCTACATGGAGCTGGAGAAGTTCTATAAAGAAGACCACACCTTCTACAAGATCATTGTCAGTGATTTTAATGCCAAGATAGGACCGAGAAGATCAGCTGAAGAACTCCACATCGGGACCCATGGCCTAGAATGGAACGAACAGGGACGAACAGGGTGACAGACTGTCTGAGTTCATCATGTCGACCAAGACCATCCATGGTAACTCACAGTTCCAGAAGGCCGAATCTAAACGTTGGACATGGGAGTCTCCCAGTGGACTGTTTCACAACAAAATTGACCACGTCATATTCAATCGACGGTTTTTCCTGACTGATGTTGCTGTTATCCCAAAATTCCAAACGGGATCGGACCACCGTCTCCTTCATGCAAAATTCTACTTCACAGAGCTGGGAGAAAGGAAAGCAAAGTTTAAGAAGAGAACTCCCAGAATGACCACCAACTGAGAGCTCTTTGGCTCTGTTGCAGCAACATGGGAAGATGCCGTCATTGACAACATTGATGAGGAATACGATCGACTGGTTCAGCACCTTCATGATTGTGCGAGGAATGCTAAGAGAAAGATAACCACAAAAAAAAAAAGCCTGTCTTCAAGCACTCTTGAGCTTATTCGCCAATGTGGCTTGGCTCATGCCTCAGACAACCGCAAATGAACGTCTGAGCTCGCAAAACAAAGCAGAGAAGTGATCAAGGAAGACCTCAAAGACAGAAGAACGGCAGTGCTGGTAGATGCGGCAGAAGCCGGGAAAAGCATTTGTAACGCCCGCCTGTCCTTCACCAACTACAAGACCAAGATGACTGCCCTCTGACGTCCTGATGGATCTATCACATCTTCCAGAAGGGCAATGGAGAAGATTATTCATGACTTCTACTCAGATCTCTTTAATAGCCATGTCCAATTGCCCACATACCAAATTCCGCAGGATGGATATGTCATTCCCAACGTTCTCCCTTCCGAAATCTGACACACCATCTCATCAGTAAAGAAATGAACAGCATCTGGCCCAGACAAGGTCAGACCTGAACAACTGAAGAATCTACCATCAGTACTCATCAATACACTGGCTCGGCTATTCACACGCTACCTATCTGAATGTAAGGCTCCGTCCCAATGGAAAACCAGCAGGACTATACTACTATACAAGAAGAAAGACATCCACGACATTGGCAACTATCATCCAATCTGCCTATTGTCTTTCATCTACAAGCTGTTCACTCGAGTCATCCTGAATAGGATTGGCAGAAAACTAGATGAAGGACAACCATGCGAGCAAGCCGGGTTCCACAAAGGGTTCAGCACCATCGACCATATCCACATGATAACCAAAGTTATTGAGGTTTCTCGGGAGTTCAAGATGCTGCTCTGTCTAACGTTCATTGATTTAAAGAAGGCCTTTGATTCTGTTGAGATGGAAGCAGTCATCGAAGCCCTAGCCAATCAGGGCATTCAAACTCAATACATCAGGCTCCTCCATGAGCTGTATTACAGATTCACTACCAGGATCTCACCATTCTACAAAGAAGTGATCATCCATGTCAAGAGAGGGGTTCGACAGGGTGATACTATTTTACCAAAACTCTTCAATGCCACCCTCGAGAATGTCCTGTGATGACTGGAATGGGAAGGAATGGGAGTGAAGATAGACGGTCGGCAACTACACCACCTCTGCTTTGCTGATGACATCATTCTAATAACACCAAACATCAGCCAAGCCGCACAAATGCTGACCGACTTAGACCGTGAGTGTGGAAACGTCGGACTCCAGCTGAATCTCACAAAGACAATGTTTATGAGAAACAGCCTTGTTCCTGATGTTCCATTCACTCTCAACAGAACGACCATCTCTGAATGCAACAGTTATGTGTACCTAGGTCGAGAAGTCAATATAACGAATGACCTGGAACCTGAGTTGTGCAGGAGGAAGAGAGCAGCTAGGAACGCCTTCAAGAGCATCAAAGAAATAGCTAAAGGATGAAGAACCTCCAGCTGCGGGCACATCTCTTCGATTCCACTGTTCTTCTTGCATTAACATATGCCTCAGAGACCTGGGCCCTATGAAAACAGCATGAGAACGCTATTTGGGGCTCTCAAAGTGGAATCGAAAGAGCTATGCTTGGAGTATCATGTTTCACTCAAATGAGAGAAAGAATCCGGAGTTCCGACCTCCGCCAATGCTCAAGAATCAGGGATGCTGTCTCATTTGCCAAGGCATCGAAAATCAGATGGGTTGGACATGAAATGAGATTTAGAGACGACCGCTGGACTAGAGCCATTACCGACTGGATTCCATGGGACGTCAAAAGATCGCGTGGACGCCCACCTATGAGATGGTCAGACTTCTTTGTCAAGACCCTGAACGATCGGTTTGAGGCTCTTCATGTCCCTAGAATGAGAAAATGCTATTGGGCTACGCGAGCACGCAATAGGGAAGAATGGAGACATTACTGGTGCCCACTCGAGCAAATCGATGAGTAACGGGATATCAAGTGATCAAGTGATTTCCAGAGTTTAAGGAAGTCATTTCTAGGCTTAGAAATTCTACTGCATAGCCAATACATGAGTGAAAAAAAGACTCTTGTCAAGGAATGGTGATGGAAATGAGAGCCCTGAGACAGAGGAGGGATGGCTGTGGAGTCTTCCTGGGCATGCGTGCAAGCCATTTTAGGACTGCCATGTCTGCTAATAAGTGACATCTCTGACCTAGCATGTATTTCCAAATCGCTCTCTGAAGTGCCAATTGACAGCCATGAATGGGTATGATAAGACTTAGGGTTTTGCAATCTGATTGGTATAAAAAGAATTTAATTGTCATTTTAATTTGCATGTTTCTGTTTACTGGTGAGGTGGGGACTGTTTTCACATATTTATTGTTCAATTTAATTTCTTGATGTCGTGTCTTAAATACCCTTTGTTCATTTTTCTTACTGATTTAAATGGTTGCTTTCTCTTATGGTTATTGACTCTATTTTTTCAGTCTATGCCTCTTTTTTTTACTACATCTTAAATATTTGCCAGCATTTTCGGTTTTCATAAATCTCTTTGAAAGAGTTAATGTCTCCTGGTTATAATTGTACATGTACCATGTAAAGAAAGTTTTCCTCCTGTATGAACAAGCACCATTCATTAAATAGCTATTTTCCCTGGGTTGTAATGACACCTCCTTCTTAAACCAAGAAATCTACATCTACTTCTTTGTATCTCTGTCTATCCATAGAGAAACTCTACATACATATTTAGATATGTGGTTTATCTGTCTCCATTTGCAAAAGGCAAATGTCCTTCTAAAAATAATAGTCATTTAATTATTTGACTTTTATCGAGCCTGCCTGGTAAGATTAATCTTTCTGTCTCTCTCTCTCTGTCTCTCTGTCTCTGTCTCTCCATCCCTCTTTCTTCTCTCACCATCTTTCTGTGCTGGAAATTAAACCAGCTCTTCCACTTGCAAGGTTACGATTCTACCACTGAATCATCCGCCTCCCTGCTCTTAATTTTTCTTTATAATCTCTTCAGCAACACAATTGTTTTAGGTCACTAGTTTCCAGCCTTTTCATACCTGCAGACTGGCTCCAGTCTGATTCAGGGCCATCAACTGGCCTTTCGAGTCACTATTGTAGATGGCCAGGTCATGTGGGGGGAATAAAACCCATACCTATTAACAACTGGATTGAAATTGCATTTGGATTTGTACATTAAATAGGGGCATATAGTTTTGTTTGAGCAGTTTTTTGTTTTGTTTTGGGGACACAACCAGGTGATGCTCAGGGGTTACTTCTGATTCTGCACTTAGGGATCACTCCTACTGGTGCTTGGGGGACCATCTGGGGTGACAGGGATTGAGCACCCTCCCTGCTGTACTACGATTCTGGCCCCTGTTCCTTAAGTCTCTAAGTTCTTTTTCATCTTTTCAAAAGTAATTCACTGCCAGTATCATTACTACATGCTTTATAGTTTTTGTCAATGTTGTAACTATTTTTTAAATTATATTTTCTGTTTTTAAATTGTTGGTTTGTAATAACACTGATGATTTTGGTGTATTGATTCTGTATACTCTGCTAAAGTCCTCTCATCATTCTATCATATGTGAACACCGACAACCTCTTTTCAATTTTTCTTTTTCTTTTTCCTCTTAGATTTTGCTTTGTGGCAGCTATTCTAGAGGTGGTGGTACCCCAGTGGGTTCAGCAGGTGTGACCCCCAAAACTCATTCCTGGGAATGTCTATATAGGCAGTACACATAGGCTTTATTTTACTTTTTAATATTTTTTTTTAGTTTGTGGGGACACACCCAGCAATGCTCAGGGCTTACTCTTGGATCTGCATTCAGGCATCCCATATGGTCCCCCGAGCACTGCCAGGATTAATTCCTAAATGCAGAGCCGGGAGTAAACCTGAACATCGCCAGGTGTGACCCAAAAAGTCAAAATCAAAATTAAAAAATAAGTAAATAAATAGAAGACCTGCAGCTTCTTCAGTTGATGTGTGGCCTTTGTATAGCACCTTCAACAAAAGCTGGCAGCATCTGAGCAGATGAGGCTGGGGGAGTCGTGGTGGGAAAAGCTTCCTGCTCTTGCTGGGAGAGCAGCAAGCTGAGTGAAGAAGAGTGAAGGGGAAGAAAAGGTGTCGGGAGGGTGAAGAGGAGGTAGGATAATGGCTTTCAAAGGGAGGCGTGTGTAGAAAGGTAGACGGTGACTCGAAGGTGACAAGTTTGAACCTTAGACCGACTTAGTAGACCTCCTAAAGAGGAAGGGGGCAGGAAGTGAGAATTATTGAAATCCTAACACGCAACCATTCAGTTGCTGGGCTGAACAAGCTTCAATTGTCCCGGCTAATAGGTATGATTTCAAATGTACATGCAGTATGGGACTTTTTTTTCATATTCTTCTTCTGTCTGGTTTGGTTGGTTTATTAGCCCACTTCGGAACTCTGAAGCTACTCCTGACAGTGCTCAGGGAGCCATGCAGTGGGTTTCAGTATACAAAACTCCAACCTTTTGAGTCATCTTCCTGCCCTAAAACTGACTCCAGACGCCTGACTTCCTGCACAATAAGTTAGCTTTGGGTTGTTCTGTTTTGTTTTAGCAAGTGATGGGATGCAATTTCCAGGATGTGGGAGGCCCTGAATTTGAACCAGAGATTGAGAAGAACCTGGAAGGAGAGGGGTGGCCTCAAAAATCTGCTTTTTTCCTGTTTTGGTGGTTTCTGTCTTTTATTTGCTTTTCTTGACATCTGTTTGGAATATAACATTGTATTAGTAAGTATCAGGTAGACAGCATGTTGACTCCACACATCATGCATTGTAATGTGATTGCTATTATAGTGGTAATTAGCACCCCTCTCTCGTCACTTGATTATCCTTCCTTGGGAGCTTTGGGAACAATTAAGCCCTAGTCTCTTAGCAAGCTTGATGGTTAAAATACAATACTGATTCTATCTTCACTATAATCGCCATTGAATCTCCAGGGCTTATTTCTTGTTTGTTGTGAGTTTTTACCTTTAAACAAGCCCTCCCAGATTCCTCTCCTCCTCTACTCCCAGATCCCATCAGAGCTACCCTCTTGCTCGGTTTTAATGAGTTTGGCCCTGTTAGATCCATGGGAAGTGATGTCCTACGAAACTTGCCTTTCTCAGCCCGACTTTCTCACTTAGAATAATATGTTAAGTTCCAGCTGTGTTGTTGCAAATGGCAGCTGGGCTTTCTCGTGGGTGAGTCATATTCCACTTAAAATACAGTCATGAGCCATGTAACGAATGCTCTGGCTAAGGATAATTGCATGTGCAATGGTGGAACAATGGGCTGTATCATAGAGCTGAGGTGTGGAGAGGGTTATAGCATCAAGGTCTGTGCACGTAAACTCTCTGATGATCACACAACAATGCAACCGCCCAACAACACACTTCTCAGAGCATGTCCCCATTGTTAGTGCATGATCGTGTATACAATATCCTCTTAATCCAGCCGTCCATTGATGGCCACTTACGTCATTTCTATTTGTTTACTTTTATTTAGGGGCCACGCCCAACACTACGTAGAGGCTATTATTCCCCCACTGTACTCAGGAGTGACTCTTGGTAGTGCTCAAGGGAATCACAGATGGTGCCAAAAATTCAAACCAGGGATTCAAAACAGGGATTCGAGTCAGCATGCAAGACAAATGCCTTACTTACTCTTTCCACCCCCTAGGTTATTTCTATATCTGAGCTATGAAAAGTCATGTTGCTATGAAAACTGAAGTAGAAATATCTTTGTAAACAGCCAAAGCAAGTCTGGGGAGATACTCAAGTGGCTGGAATATGTGTTTTGAATGCTAGAGAACTAGGTTCAATCCCCAGCACCGCATGATCCCCTGGGAGCAATAGGGATGGATTCTAAAATTGCCAGGTATGTCCCCACCCGCCCAAAAATAAACCAAAAATAAATAAAACACCAAAGCAAGCCTGAAGGAAATAATCAAAGTCAGCCATTTTATGTTTGCTGGCTCCAAACTACATGATAAAACTATAATAATAATAGTAATTTTAAAAGCATGGTCCTGGCATATAAATGAATACCTAGGACCATTGAACAGATACATATAATTCAGAATTACATGCAGAATAATTCAAAATGCAGAACTAGGCACATGTAATTCAATAATTAATATTCAAAATTGTCTGAATTTCTTTTTGCTTAAAATTGATCATTTTCTTTACTTTTTTCATTTTTTATAATTTTATTTATTGAATCACCATGAGAGCAGTTACAAAGCTTTTGGGTTTAAGACTGGGTCATACAATGAAACACCCGTACCTTCTGCCCATCCTCCATCACCAAAAACCTCAGTATACCCCCCATTCCACACTCTCCTCCTACCTATGGGTAGATGATTTCCATATTAATCTCTCTCTACTTTGAATATATTCAATATTTTGACACCAGACCCACCATTATTATTTGGGATTTTACCCCAATACTCAGATCAGCGGAGAAGGCAACAGTAGACAATTTGTTTTCTATTGCGGATATAAATAACATATAATGTTACGCAACTGCAGTAGTGGCTGCGTGATTTTGAAATTCTGAAATTTTATCAATTAAATTGGGAGCGATTTCTGCCAAAACCTGCTGGGTTCCGAGATCTGTTCCTGAGTCTCTGGGTTCATGGTCATTAAGTAGCTTGATCAGGAGCCAGAGAGGACATTTGTGGCCGGCAACTCAGGGTCTCATTTGGATGGGGAGGAAAGGGCTGGCTCCACCCCCATCCCATGAGGCCCTGTGTGTCTCGTCACTGCAGGCCCAAACCTGACTGTCCAGTGGCCTCTGGAGGATGGTGGTCACTGGGCCACTAGGGGGAACAGGCCAAGGCACAAAACCTATTCCCACCTGGGGTGGCCCAGCACTGGTAACCTACTGCAGGAACTGGACACATTTCTGCCAGAAACCGCTGGGTTCCGAGATTTGTTTCTGAGTCTCTGGGATCATGGCCATTAAGCGGCTTGATTGGAGCCAGAGAGGCTGTTTGTGGGCGGTGACTTGGGGTCTTACTGGGGTGGGGAGGAAAGGGCCGGCTCCACCCCCATCCTATGAGACCCAATGTGTCTAGTCACTGCAGGCCCAATCCTGACTGTCCAGTGGCCTCTGGAAGACAGCAGCCACTGAGCCGCCTAGGGGGAGCAGGCAGAGGGACAGCACCCTTTCCCCCTGGGGTGGCCTGGTGACAGTAACCTACTGCAGGGACCAGACACATTTCTGCCAAAAGCTGCTGGGTTTCGAGATTTGTTTCTGAGTCTCTGGGATCATGGCCGTTAAGCAGCTTGATCAGGAGCCAGAGAGGCCGTTCGAGGGTGGTGACTTGGGGTCTTGTTGGGATGGGGAGGAAAGGGCTGGCTCCACCCCCATCCCTTGAGGCCCCACATGTCTTGTCACTGTGGGTCCAAACCTTACTGTCTAGTGGCCTCTTGAGGATGACGGCCACCGGGCCGCCAGGGGGAACAGGCCAAGGCATGAAACCTATTCCCACCTGGGGTGGCCCGGTACCAGTAACCTACTGCAGGGACCAGACGCATTTCTGTCAAAAGCCATTGGGTTTCAAGATTTGTTTCTGAGTGTCTGGGACCATGGCCACTAAGCAGCCCAATCAGAACCAGAGAGGCCATGCCTCCAATTATATAGCTGAGCTGGAGGTGGTTTGTGGGTGTGTCTCCCACATACCTAACTTTTGGCCATTTACTTTCTTTGTAAACTTTGTCCCAAGTTTTTGGGGTCTGGCCAAAGGCACAGCAGCAATTTGGGGGTATCTGGAAGTCTGAAGGCGCCATGAGGCTGCTGATGCATTCGTCTCACAGGTACAGATTGACCTGCTGGCAGCACCATACCTCCTATCATTTTCTTTCTTTAAAACTGCAAAGGTAGCTCAGTCCACACAAGGTACACACCACAAGTCCTCCATTCTGTTGCTTACCCAAACCTTGGGTCCGGTGATCAGGTGACATTTTAGTAATTGATCATTATTGTTTGTTGTGGACTACAGAATCCCTGGGGAGGCGGCAGCCCTGGAACAACCTATGAGGCAGGAGTAGTCTGTTTCATATACAACTAATGGGCACTTTATCTTTGTTTACTTAACGAAGGTAAATTTCCCAGGGTGAGCTATAATCTTCATACACTTTCATTTAAGGAGATCTTTTTTGACCATTTTTAGCAAATTAATTGTAACCAGGAATACAAAATAAATAATTTAGGGTCTGCTATTGGGGCAGGCTTGGGTGGTGGTTGAGAAAATTGGAAATAATGGTGTTGGGAAGGTGTAATGGTGATGGGATTGGTGATGGAATATTATATTTATTAATCACTGTGAACAATTCTATAAAAAATAATAAAAAGCCTCTTCAACAACAACAACAAAATAAATAAAAGAAGGTAAATTTCGGAGGGTTTTGGGATACTGGCAATTTATTGTTTACTAAAAGGGGGGCAATATGCCACAAAAATTTGGAACTCTCGACAAACTATTCTTGGCCTTTTCTCCAATCCAATCATTCTGAATGACAATCCCTGTCCTTGAGAGTTTACAGCTATGAAGCGTCCTCAGTACTCAGCAGTGCATCTGCCAGGGTCTCCCAACATAAACGTAGGAGTCGTCTGGCAATTCAAGCTTTGAAGAATGGGTTCAAACTCTCGGGTAGCCCCTCCTAGCCTCAGCAGGCCCCGGGAGTCAGATCCTAAAGGTAACCTGCCAGAAAGACTGTCCGGACACTTAGTCCCCAAAGCAGATAATTGCCAAAAAACTTCAACACTTCTTCTGCCCATGCTTGGGAGACTTCTGCTACCACACCTGCTTGAAAATTAATCGCTCGCATGTCGCTATCTCCTCCTATTTCTTGCTTCTAAATCCAAGTCCCATGAGGATGCGCCTGATAGCCAGACCCGAGATCAGATGACAGCACCCTCGCTGGGTGAGGCCTGCAGTTGTGCATTTCCTGGCTCCTACCTTGGACAGAGAGAATTAGAGATGTGGCAAGTTACCAAAGTGGAGCTGAAAGTTGTAAGCTAATAATCAACATCCTCTTCTGTTAGAATCCTCTAATAGATTCCAACGCAGAACCAGTGTTTGCGATTGTGTATGATTCTAAAGGACCAGACACGCGTTCAGTTACCCAAAGATCTCTTGAGGATCCTTAAAACTCTCCCCTGGGACTCGATATTCATACACCACCTGCTTCCAGTGAGATGGAAGTGGGGGAGAAAGAATTCTGCGTCGCCCTTAAAGCAGTCAATCGGAGGCCTTGAGGGAGCGTGCTAAGAAGTGCCCCCCACTTCTCTGGAAATTCCCTTCCCCTTTCCACGCACCATGTCTCGGTGACCCTCCCTGCAATCTGGAAGACTGTTCCTCTATTTATAAAGCGGCATTTCTGGGTAGTAGCGCCTTGGCGAATGTCAGGCAGTGGCGGTGCCAAGACAGGATTAGGGTTCTGTGCATCTTGATAGCACCCATTGCTCCCAGAAGGGACGGTGGCTAAAATTACAGCGTCCAGCCCCACCTGACCCCCGGCCGCTCGCCCATCAGGCCCACTTTGGGAACAGCTAATGTTCCCTGCCCCTTGCAGGGATCAGGTGGCCACGGCCTGCAGCCAGGGCCCCTCTCTGGGGCTGTGGTACTTCAGGGCGTGCAGCGGAAGCCACATCACCTGGGATTAAAGGATTGCCCCTCTTTAAATCCGATCTCACCGAGTTATTAGCAGACTGTTCTTTGGCCCGCTGTTTCCAGCCCTGTTTCATTCAAGACTATCATTTGATCCAGAGAACTAGATCTCTGGATTCAGAGAGATCTTTCCAAGCCAGAAGGGCCAAGTGGGAAGATCATCATTAGCAAGACAACGGTCACCTAATACCGTCTTACCAGCCACTCTGCCAGTCTCAAGGGGATAGAACTCGACACAGAGCAGGGGGCTTGGTCAGATCCAGACAAAACAGACATGTGACCAAGAGGGGCTCGGAGCAACTGACTCATGGCCAGCCTACAAATGATGGTGCTGACATCAAACGCATGTTGTCCACCCCCAGACAGGTCCTCATGACCTCACCTCAGAGCTATTTGAGCAGCCTCCGCCCCAGTGATTCGCCTTCGATGGCTCTGTCCCTCCAATTCGCCCTGAGAGCCTGGTCCTCCCTACTCCAAAATATCCAAGGTGGCCTGAATAGACTTTATTGTTTCTTTTGCAGCTGAGAAGCTTTGGGGTTTTCTGTCCCATCGGTGATTTTTGCTTTTGTTGTTTGTACTATTGTTTACTGAATGTAGCCTGCCCACAGGGCAGAGTCTGGCAAACTCCCCGTGGAGTACCCAATATGCCAAATACCAGTAACAATGATGGGTCTCATTCTCCTACAGAGCCTTGAATATAATCTCAGGGCTAGGATGAAGGAGACGTTACTGGGGCCTGCTCAAGGCAATCGACGAATAACAGGATGATTTGTGATTTGTGATTGTGACTATTGTTTACAGATCTCAACAAATCATTGCCAGGATGAGTGCTATGGGACCTTTCACCATGCTTTCTTCTAGGATCTGGATGTTAATTTGGTCTGATGTTTAAGTCTTTGATGCATTTCAAGCAAATTTGTGTGAGTGCTGTGAAATAGGAGTCTAATTTCATCCTTTTGCATGCTTTAGCCAATTTTCTTAACACCACTTGGAGGGGAGACTATTCTTTCCCGGTTGTGAAAAACCAAAAGCTGAAAAACATGTTAGCTCAGAAGATGATCCTATATCCAATTTTTCTATGATAGTCCTTGTAGTCTATTATCACAGGGTAGATGTAGTTGAATATCAGACTCACCGTGGGATACTGAATTCTGCAACAGATTGAATCAAGAGCTATAAGTGGATTCTCATTGTGGAAGTTAGAATACTAACAGAGATAGGGGAGATGTGGGTTTGAGATGTGGGGACATCTGATATCATCATAAATCCCAGAGACTCTGTAAGACACACTATTATTTTTTAAAAATTTTTATTAGTGAAACACCATGAGGTACAATTGTAGACTTACAAACTTTTTGTGCTTGGGTTTCAATTATACAATGATCAAATACCCATCCCTCCACCAGTGCCCATTTTCCATCACCATGTATCCTAGTATCCCTCCCACCACCATCCCCCCCCATCCCATCCTGCCTCTGTGGCAGGGCATTCCCTTTTGATCTCTCTCCATTTTGGGAGGACACACTATTATTTCCCTTCTTCTCTCTGTCTTGACTGAAGCCTGTCACAGCTTTGGTCAAAGATTTTCTCTTGGTGGTACTGTGATGTTATCATGTTGTGTTAACCAAGTCTTGTTGCCTTTAGACCTGTCTGGAATCCAAATATTCAGGCATACAATGAAGTAGGAAAGTCTTAACAATATGAGGAAAACAAAGTTGATTATTGCAATAAAGTCAGAAATAGGATAGGTGATAGAATCAGAAATAAAAGTTTAAAAGAAACTTATTGTGATAGTTACAATGGTCTGAGATTTTTAAAAATTCCAGTCTGTAAGGCCAACAGCAGATTGCTAGGTGGATTGGTCAATGGTTGGAATCTACCGCAAGTATATGTGGAGCGGAGGATAGGTAAGACAGAGAAGCTGAATATGATCATGCTGGACAAGATCTGAGGGTTAAAAGTAGGTAAAGGAATATTCTTGTCAATATTGCAAACCACAATGCCCAAAAGGAGAGATAAAGAAAGAGAGAGAGAGAGAGAGAGAGAGAGAGAGAGAGAGAGAGCCTGTCAGAGAGGCAGAGGCAGGCTGAGGGTGGAGTGGGGGTGATAGGAGGGACATTGGGGAGTGGGATAGGTGTTGGAACACTGTGTGACTGAGACTTAATCATGAACAGCTTTGTAAGGGTCTATCTCATAGTGATTCAATTAAAAAATAAAAAAATAAAGAAAAACTGACATAATTGGTCATTGGCAGACCTATCCTGCAAAAAAGAAAAGTTAAAGTCGTTTAAGGAGAAGGAAAATGAAAGTTCTGAAAGAACTAAGAGCACTGAAAAGTAACTATATATTCAACACACTCTTTATTTATTTATTTTTACTAAAAATTTTTTTAATAGTGAGACATCATGAGGTACAGTTGCAGACTTTTACATTTTTGTGCTTGGGTTTCAATTATACAATGATCAAATATCATCCCTCCACCAGTGCCCACTTCCCACCACCACTACCACCACCAAGTATCCCTCCCACCCCTCATCCCCCCCATCCCACCCTGCCTCTGTGGCAGGGCATTCCCCTCTGTTCTCTCTCTCCTTTTGGGTGTTGTGGTTTGCAAAAGAAACATTGAGTGGCAATCATGTTTGGTCTATAGTCTACTTTCAGCATGCATCTCCCATCCTGGGAGGATCCTCCCAACACCTTTATTTGGTGCTCCCCTCTTTATCTGAGCTCCCTTTTCCCCTAGTATGTGTCAACACACTCTTATAATTTACATGTTCTTAACATGTTGTTGACAGCGCAAATGAAAATAATGATTTGTTATGGAGCTGTGGACATGTTGAGAAAAACAACAGGTATAAATAAAAATTAAATGCATGCAGATCATGTACATGCATATAAAATGCTTTCTTGTTTGTAAAACTCTTTTAAAAGTAGAGTTGTTGAGTGAAAACTGCCTTGTGGAACCAATGGCATTTGTGTAGGAAAAATGGATGACAATGAAAGCACCAGAGAAATGGAAGTACAATGTGGTGAGTTCCTTAAAGTATCTAAAGTAGTATATCATTTAAAAGCAGAATAGCTAAAGACCTACACTATAAATGTCAAAAGAACTTCCAAAATAGCTAATAATTATCTTTAACTACATAGCTACATACGTATGTGTGGAGATCAGCTATGTTATTAGGCGCACGAATGCAGAAGATTATGTTGTTTAATTCATTGACCATTTTATGATGAAGAAATGACTTGCAAAAAGAATCATAAAAATACTCCATTGAAAAAAGGCATCAAGAGAGGGTAAATAAAACAAAGTACAGGTGGAACAAATAGAAAACAAATAGCATTTTGTAGAGATGTTTTTGCTAGAGGAACCCATGGGTGTGGTTGCTGCCCTGCCCAGGCTCTCCTAAAAATTCATCCGGTATCTAGTATTCCTGAACAATTTCAAACAGTTCCAAACATCGTAATGGTTGTGGGGAGAAAGGGAGGAGATTGGAGAGAGAGAGAAGACAAGGGGGTGGTGGAGGAGGTGGGGAGAGTTCTCAGAAAATAAATGTACAGTAGGGATTAGATATCAAGGATGTTTCAGAGAATGTTCCAGTTCAATAGCACTAACCTGCGATTCAGACCGTCTGTGTACAAGGAGCTTAAACCAGAACAGATATTCGCCAAAGTTCAGCAAGATGCTACATCATTGAAGGAAGATTTTGGATGTAATTCTTTGGTCAGATATCTGTGTTTTGCAAACACGTTTCCTCTACCTCTAACTCTTTACTTCATAGCATCTCTTGTTGAATAAAAGCTTAATATTTTGATGCCTTCTAATTGATCAAATATCTCTATGGTTATGATTTCTGTGTCTTTTGAAAGCACTCAGTACCTGTATTTGGGTCACAAAGATGTTCTCTTGGTTTTCTTCGACAAACCTTACAGTTTTAGACTATTATGTTGTATGATTTAGTGTCTGATACATTTTGTTTGGCTTTGGGGGCGTTTGGGTGAGGCACATTTGGCTCTTCTTACTCCTAGTGCTATGCTCAAGGATCACTCTTGGCGATGCTTGATGAACATAAGTGCCATATGTGGAGGAAGGGATTGAACCACAGTGCTGCAAGCCAACTGCTTTAACCACTGTACAGTATCTCCAGCCCCTAACTGGAATTAGCCATTGTATCTGGTCTCATGAATTTATTATTTTCTATGTAGACAAAGAGCTGCTCTGGCATCATTTGCCAAAGGCTTTCTTTGTCCATGGAGTTGATTTAAAATCCTCTTGAAGATCAAATTATCACTTAAACATGATTCTGAATCACATCTCTCTATAGCATTTTATTGACCCATTTGCTTATCCTTGGATCAGCAAGATGCCTTCTTGATGATTCCAGGTGTATAATAAATCTTGAGACTACATACATAGTGTGCCTTTCAACTTTACTTCCCCTTTAAAAAGTTGGATACTTTAAATGATCATGTTTACAAAAGTGTTTTTAAACACAGCATTGTGCTGTTAATTATAACACAAATATATAGATTGATGTAACCAATAATGACAACCCCAGATACCCATCAGTTGCTCCCTAAATTGTGCACCCCCCGATCTCTGATTTATCACTTCAAAGTGTCAGATTAACCAGCAGCTTTCAACCACCTGCACATGAACCAGTACCTGCCAGCAGATACAGAAAGGTTGAAAACCACTGACACAAACAGCTATACAGTATGTTAATTTTTGAGACTGGGCTCTTCCGCTCAGTAGGTTAAGGTTGAACGTAGATTGTGACTATAGGAACCACCTTCTTTTTATTTGTTGAGTAAAAACTCTATCTATAGACAGGCTGAGATTGTCTGTCCATCAATCACTGACAACATTGTTTTACCAGCAATAGGAAGCAGAACTGCCATGAATATCCATATGGGGGCTTTAGTGTCATTGTACTCTCATTTTTCTAAAATTGTACTCTTATAGGATTGTTTTAGATTCTTGTTTAATATCAGTCCTTTACTAAAACATTAAAAATGTTAAACAAACACAAACAAACACTCTCCTCCCGTTGTTCATTGATTTGCTCGAGAGGGGCCAGTAACGTCTCCATTTTTTTAAGACTTGCTGTTACTGTGTTTGGCATATTGAATACGTCATGGGTAGCTTTCCAGGCTTTGCCATGCGGGTGAGACACTCTCAGTAGCTTGCCGGGCTCTCTGAGAGGGGCGGAGGAATTGAACCCGGCTCAGCCGGGCTGGCTGCAAGCAAGGCAAACGCCCTACAGCTGTGCTATTGCTCCAGCCCATAACCACATAAATCAGAGTTTCTTAAACACTTTCCACTCACAACCCCTTTCTGCCTGAAAACTTTTTATGCAACCCTGAGCCTATGAAATAGTTATACAAACCACACCAAAAGGAGAGAGAGAACAGAAGGCCCACAGAGGGAGGGTGGGATGGGGTGTGGGAGTGATACTGGAACCTGTGGTGGTGGAAAATGGGCACTGGTGGCGGGATGGGTGTTTGATCATTGTAAAATTGAAACCCAAGCACAAAAATTTGTAAATCTACAACTGTACCTCATGGTGTTTCACTAACAAAAATTTTTAAAAAAATGTAAATGATGGAGAATGGGCACGGGTGGAGGGATGGGTACTGGATCATTGTATAACTGAAACCCAAGCACAAAAATTTGTAAGTTTACAACTGTACCTCATGGTGTTTAACTAATAAAATTTTTTTAAAGAAAGAAATAGTCATACAAACCAAACATTTGCTGAAAGTTTATTTTAAATGAAATAATTTTATATTTTTAATAAAATAAAATAATTTTATTTTTTTTTAGCAGAGTCTCCTGTCCCCGCACCTGGCTGTCCTCGCCAGGGCCCTTTGCAGGGGAGCGGGTTGAGTTTCCCTCCCCACCCTGAGCAGAGCCCCAGCAGCCGAAGACCTCCAGAACCAGCCACAACCATGCTGAGACCACTCTTCACACGCATGAAGGCACCGGCAGAAGAATAAAGGCATGCAGGGCCTGGGGCTGAGATCTCCAAGCCTGCTTGGATGGGGGCTGAGCATCCTTCACGCAGATCCTCCATCTTCCAGGAGGCAGGGGTCACACCCACCAACTGGCCCCCAGCGCCATGTAATCCCATCAACGGCCAAGACCAGAGACTAGAAAACCCAGCTCCCGGAAGCGTGTGGCCGCATTTGTGGCCGCGCGACATCTTATTATCTCATTCTTTTTTTCGACAACCTGGCAGACTACCGAATGTAACCTGCCCACATGGCAGAGTCTGGCAAACTCCCCGTGGCATACCCAATATGCCAGATACCAGTAACAATGATGGGTCTCATTCTCCTAAAGAGCCTTGAATATGGCACTTTTTAAAATCTCAGGGCTAGGGTGAAGGAGACGTTACTGGTGCCTGCTCGAGGCAATTGACGAACAACAGGATGATCGTGATCATGATCGTGAATTTTATTTTAAAACGAATTTTTGTGACCCCATTTTATGACCTCTCCTATGGGGCTATCACCCACAGTTTAAGAGGCTGGGGTATAAAACTATTATTCTAGCACAGACACTTTGGCATTGACTCAAGTTGGAAGTGGGGGCCTGGTGCTGAAGATAGAGCCTTGTACCCACAGGTACTCTCCCACTTGAGTCACATCCCTGCACTTACGTAGGTTCTTTAATCTATAGGTCTTCAAATGTTTGGAAGAATTTGAGAAGAATGGAAGTGTATTTTTCAATATACAGTTAGTATAATTCACCCATTAACGATCTTATTCTGGGCTTTTCTTTAATGGGAAGTTTTGTGTCAATCGCCTTACTCTTTATTGGGTATTCAGAATTTCTATTTCTTCATCATTGAGTCTTGGTTGGTTGTACATTTTCAGGAATTTCTTCTAGCTTGTCCAGTTTTCTAGCTTTGTTTCTTATGACCCTTTGCATTGGATGTGGGACCTGTAGTCATGCCTTATTTTTTAAATGATATTACTTATTTGAGTTCTCTCTTTTTAATTGGTCAGTTATAAATAAAGTTTTTCCTCTTTTGTTTATTCTAAAAAAAAAACCAGCTTAGATCCTGCACTCTCTGTTGTCTCTCTCACCTTCAGATATTAATGGCTGCATAATGTATTTAGAAGCTCTGAGATTGGGTGCTGATGTTTGCAACTGTTTGGCCTCTTGATGAACTAGCCCATTGGATGAGACTGGATGTACCAGATATATACTCAGCCCTCACTCAGTCTTTCCCCAGGATCTTTGGTGATTAATAGCTTCATATGCAAGGGATCTTTAGGTCATCTCAGGTGAAAGGATAAAGCTTCACCTGCTGATTCAAGCTCACATTGTAGGTCCCCAAGCCCTCCCCCTAAAGATAACCTTGCTCCCAATACTGGGTTTTTTCCTACGGGAACAAAAGCACATCCACTAAGTTTTATTTCATTCCTTGACTCTAAGAATATAAGAAAAATGGTCCTTACCTTTGAAAGGTTTACTAGTGAGCTGGGGAGTTAGGGATATAGCTCAGCAATAAAGCCTTTACATTATGTACAAAATGAGATCTTGTGTTCTAATCTCTGGCACTGCGAAGAGGGTAGGAGAGGAAACAGTGAGGAGAGGAAAGGGGGGGGGGGGACAGGGAGGGAAGGGGAAGGGGAAGAGAAAGGGGAAGGGAGGGGATAGAAGGGGATGGAGGATGTAAGAGGAGGGGAGGGGAAGGGAGAGGAGGGAAGAAAGGGAGAGAGGAGGGAAGGGAAGGGGATGGGAGGGGACGGGACTGGAGAGGAAAAGTTCCAAATCATCAAACATGAGGAAATTGAATCCCTAAGTGATTAGTGATGTGCACGATCACAAGCCAAGAGAGACAGAATCCAGGATCACCTGTGTGTTGCTCAGTATCAGGATTCTTTTCCTTAATGTAGCAGTACTGTTATTTATTCAGCCACTGTTAAGCTGACTGAAGCAGACATGAAGTACTTTTCTTTTTTCTTTTTGTTTTAATTTTTATTAGTGAGACATCATGAGGTACAGTTGCAGAGTTACAATTTTTTGTGCTTGGGTTTCAAGTATACAATGACCAAATACCCATCCCTCCACCAGTGCCCATTTCCCGCCACCATGGATCCCGGTATCCCTCCCACCCCCATCCCCCCACCCCACCCTGCCTCTGTGGCAGGGCATTCCCTTTTGTTCTCTCTCTCCTTTTGGGTCCTGTGGTTTGCAAAAGAGCCAATGGGTGGCAATCATGTTTGGTCTATAGTCTACTTTCAGCATGCTTCTCCCATCCTGGGAGAAGCCTCCCAACACCTTTATTTGGTGTTCCCTTCTCTAACACCTAAGAATGGCCGAGATTAGTACCAGGAATTTTACTCCATGGCTTGGAGGCCAACCACACATGCTAGGGGGAAAAAGGAACTACTTTTCTTTTAATTAAAGAAAATTAATGTTTTATAAAGTTGTTCATAATAATTGCTTACATTCAATAGTTCAACACCAATCCCACCACCATTGCACCTTCCCACCTCCATTGCTTTGAATCTTCCCACCACCACCCCAACTGGCCCTTAGGCAGATGCTACACAATTTATTTTGTATTGGTTGCCATGAATAGTATGGGATGTCACATGGCTGCGAAAGTGGCTGGGCATTCCTAGAATTCTAAAAGTTTTAAATATTTGGGGTCCAGAGGCATATCCGTGGTGTGCTGCTCTCTTCCGAGATTCACTTGTGAGTCTCTGGATTATGGCCATTAATGTGCTTAAGTGGCACCCAGAGGCAGTTCTTGGGCATGACTGCCATAAAAGTGTAACGGCGGAGAGATGGGGGAAGGTCGCCCATCCTCGACTTCATGAAGCCTAGAGTTTTCAGTCACTGGTCCCGCATACTTGGGTTTTTCACTGGGTTCATTCTCGTGTGTGTGTGTGGGGGGGGGGGGGGACCTGGGACGAGCCTGTGAAGGTCGGCTGTGAGCATGGGTTCTGGGGTTTGTGAGTTTCAGGGTTCATTTGAGGCATACAGAGGGACACACCTGCCCCCTCTTCCAAGATGCCCCAGTGAAATCAGCCTGGCACGGGGTGGGGAGACATCTCTTCAGTGCGCTGCTCTCCTCCGAGATTCATTTATGAGTTTCTGAATCATTAATTTAAGCCATTAATGCACTTAAATCACCTGCTTTTGATCTCTTTCGTGATTTATTTATGGGTCTCTGAAGCAAAGCTGATAAGTGAGCTTGTTTAGCTGAGTCAGAGGTGGTTTGTGGGTGTGGCTTCCACATACCTAACTTTTGGCAGTTTAATTTCTTGGGAAACTTGGTCCCAGGTTGTTGGGGTCTGGTTATAGGCACAGGAGCAATTTTGAGTTATCAGGAAGCCTGAAGGCACCATCACACTGCTGATGCACTCACACCCCCAGATACAGGTTAATCTGCTGTGCAGCACCGTACCCCCTCAGTACAGAATTCTTGCATCACACCAGCTACCACATACCAATGAGAACATGCCAGGCAGTAAGTCTTTAATCTCAAGACAAACTTCTTTTTTTTTTTTATTAGTGAAACACCATGAGGTACAGTTGTAGATTTACAAATTTTTGTGCTTGGATCTCGGTCATACCACGATCAAATACCCATCCCTCCACCAGTGCCCATTTTCCACCACCAGGATAATATCCCTCCCCCCATCCCCCCATCCCCCCCTGCCACTGTGGCAGGGCATTCCCTTTTGTTCTCTCTCTCCTTTTGGGTGTTGTGATCAGCAAAAGAGGCATTGAGTGGCTAACATGTTCAGTCCAGTCTACTTTCAACCTGCATCTCCCCTCCTGGGAGGATCCTCCAAACACCCTCCACTTGGTGTTCCCCTTTCTATCTGAATTGTCCTTTCCCCTAGAATACCCGGCTGGCCTCTAAGTTATGGAGTAATTCTCCTGGTGTTGCTCTCAGCTATTCTTGGGTATTAATCTCATATTTTATTATTTTATATCCCCCAGATGAATGCAATCTTTCTATGTCTATCCCTCTCTTTCTGACTCATTTCGCTTAGCATGATACTTTCCATATTGTACCACTTGTATGTAAAGTTCATGACTTCATCTTTTCTAAGAGCTACATAGTACTCCATTGTGTAGATGTACCAAAGTTTCTTTAACCAGTCATCTGTTCTTGGGCACTCAGGTTTCTTCCAGTTTCTGGCTACTGTAAAGAGTGCTGCAATGAACAAACAAGTGTAGAAGGACAGACTTCTTTAGGTAGCTATTATCAATGCCATTATACAGGTGAAGAAACAGGGTAAACAGTAAATGCATGTTTCCAAGAAAACCCAACAAATCCCTGCCAGGATCTGAATTCCCCTGGAGTCACTACAGAGTCTCAGAGATTTCAGTTTCTGCTGCCCACTATAGTCATTTTCTAGGTTGTTTGATTTCACTCATTTCATAAGCAACTCCACTCTGTCGTTCCAATCTGAAGCACTCAGCCCTTGAGCGTCTGTGTCCAGAAAGGAGTGCACACCTTCACTGGCTTATCTGAGGCAGAAGAACCTGGTTGCTTTAATTTATGTTCTGTTTTGGGTTTCCCAAGTAGGGCAGCACCAGCCATTCTTAGCAAAATGGGCTAGGGGCTCAGTGCAAGGGCTGAGGGTGCTGCTTGAGCCCTGTGGTCTCCCAAGCTACCTTGGCTGTGCTGGGGGTTTCTAGGGCTCGGAGCTCAGGGGACCACACGATGCCATAAGCCAAGTGTGCTGGGCATATGCCCTAACCACTACTCTCTCTCCTGGCTCCTTGGAAGCCTTTAGAGCATTTATGAGTCAACTGTCAAATGGAAATTGGCACGATGGGGAAAAAATAATTTAAAAACGGAATAATGTTCTTTCATGTTGTAGTGCTTAAATCTTGATATGTAACTAAGTGTTCTTTTATCCAGACTAAATTTCTAGGTAGACATAGGTGACTTCTGTGCACTTTGAGAGAAATGATCTAAAATTCATCTTGGCCAGAGAGACAGTAGTGGGGAGGGTGCAGCCAACTTGAGTTCAATCCTAGGCACTGCATATGATCCTGAGTCCACCAGAAGTGACCCCTGAACAGACAGTCTGGAGTAAGCCCTGAGCACTGCCGGTGTGGCCCTCAAACCAGAAATCTTTTGGCTGTATCTTTGAAAAAAATTGTCTTTAAAGTAAGTGGTGCAGGGCTGGAGTGATAGTATAGCGGGTAGAGTGTTTGCCTTACACAAGACAACCTGGGTTGGATTCCCAGCATCACATATGTTCCTCCGAGCACCATCAGGAGTAATTCCTGAGTGCAAAGCCATCCAAGTGTAACTCCTGTGCATCGCTGGGTGTGACCCAAAAAGCAAAAAAAAAAAAAAAAAAAAAAAGAGAGAGAGAGAGAAAAAAAACATACCCTAAAACAATGTTAGTGGTGGGACCAGGGAGATATCTCAAAGAACTGAACGCATGGTCTGCATGTAAGAGCCCCAGGTTCCATCCCTGGCACCTCACAGCTCCCCAAACTCCTCTGCAAAAGCAGACCTTGAGCACCGGGGGGTGAGGCTCCAAAACCAAACCGAAGAAAGAAACCAGGGAGTTGTAAAAATATGAGTCAAACGGGAAACTCAGGCCCCCATGTGCTCCTCTGTGCAGCCTGGTCTCAAGCTGCTTCCTTTCACCCTGCCTGACAGTGAAGGCCCAGGACTGCAGAATCTTCCAGGCCGGCTACCAGGGAACCAGACTCTGTGCTGGAGAACCTTCCAGGCTCTGTGCTGGAGAATGGCCCAAGCACCACATGAGCTTCCTGTCCCATGACTTTCTCTGGGGTTGTCACTTGGAGTCTTGCCAGAAAGAGAAAAGGAAAAGGAGAGAAGGGGAGGAGAGGGGAGGGAAGTAGGGAGGAGGGTAGAGTAAGGTAGGGGAGGGGAAGGGGGGAAGAGGTTGGGGGAGAGGAGAGGGAAGAGGGGAGGAGAGAAGGGGAGGTGAGAGGAGAGGAGAGGGAAGAGGGGAGGAGAGAAGGGGAGGTGAGAGGAGAGGAGAGGGAAGAGGGGAGGAGAGAAGGGGAGGGGAGGGGAGAGGAGAGGAGAGGAGAGGAGAGGAGAGGAGAGGAGAGGAGGGGAGGGGAGGGGAGGGGAGGGGAGGGGAGGGGAAGGGAGAGGAGAGGTGAGAATGGAAAAGAGGGGCAGGGGGAAGGGGAGGGGAGAATTGAGGGGAGGAGAGTAGAGGAGTAGAGGAGAGGAGAAGAGAGGAGGGGAGGGGAGGGGAGGGGAGAGGAGAGAAGAGGGCAGGGGAGTGGAGAGGAGGGGAAGGCAGAGGACAGGGCAAGCAAGGGAAGAGAGGAGAAGGGAGGAGACAAGGGGAAGGTAGAAGAGGGGAGAGGATACAGGGGAAACGGAGGCGTGTCTCTATCTCTATATATTATTACCCCGTGTGATCATATAATAAAAAATCATGTCAACATCATATATATACTATATCCCTCACCCTGCACTTGTCTGCTCCGCAAGGGGAGTGTGGGGCGCCTGGAGCAGTGAGGCCTCCAGTGCACCCCTGCCCAAGTACCCTGGTTTCCAGAAAGACCACGTGCATGGTGTGAGCACCTTCGGGCGGGAGGAGCCCCTGCTGCCACCCCAGTGAACTCCAGCTCTGTGCGGGGCTGGAAGGGCCAGGCCCGAGTAGCTGGCGTGGGAGAGCGAGCTCAGGTGGGACTCAGTCTGCAATCCGAGTTGCCTCTGATGCGGCCAGGTGCGGCCTCCCAGGGCCAGTGCTGGAGCAGGAAGGGGACCCCCTTGGGCTTCACTTGGGGGTGAGCCGCGAAGGTGAGAAGTGTTGGGCCACGCAGGTCCTGGAAGGCGCAGGGCTGCCGGGTCACCCCAGGGGCCGCCCGTGCCACCCGCACCTGCTCCCTCAAAGGCGCCACTTCATTGGGCTCCCCGAGCCTTACCCGTTGGGGACAGGTATCCTGGAACCAACAAAGGAATTCTCTGAGAAGTCTGGGAGCCCCGAAGGAAAAGCAGGCACGGCTCTCCACCTGCCTGCTCGGCGGCTCTTGTGCAAGAGCCAGGGTGGGGCGGGGGCCGGGCCCGTGGCCCCCCAGGGAGAGGCCGCACCCCCCACCCCATCATATGGGGCTGCCAAGGCCGCAGACAGGCCGGGCCTCTCCCACGGGTTCTCCTGGGACAGGACAAAAGAAGAATAGAGAGCAGGAAGAGGGCGAGGCGGCCAATAAAAATTAATTAACACTATCTGTTTTTCTTTCTTTTTTTCTGAAGGTAATCTCCTAATCCTCAACACTGGGACTCCTGTGTGCCCTTCGGTCTGTCCCCGGGAAGGGAAGGTCAGGAGGTGTGCAGCGCCCGCCCGCCCCTCCTCCACACCTACCTCTCTCTCAATGGCGCTTTGTGGCAGGACCGAAGGGGCATGGGCCGCCTCTCTGCTGGGAGAATCGGGGTCGAGACTTGCTCCCCTCCAGGAAAGCCCTGGACAGAGATTGGAATGGGGGTGGGTGGGGGGGGGAAGGATTTGGCAACTCCTGAGTAACCCTGAGGCACCACCACCACCAACACCATCCTGTTGTTCGTCGATTGCCTCGAGCAGGCCCCAGTAACATCTCCTTCATCCTAGCCCTGAGATTTTTTAAAAAGTGCCATATTCAAGGCTCTTTCAGGGTTAGGAGAATGAGACCCATCGTTGTTACTGGTACTTGGCATATTGGGTACGCCACGGGGAGTTTGCCAGACTCTGCCGTGTGGGCAGGCTACATTCGGTAGCCTGCCAGTTTGTCCAAAGTAGGAATGAGATAATAGGTCACCATTTTCTGGTCTCTCTCCCCAAAACTCTCTACTCTGCCCAAACATCCCTCCATCCTGCAACCTCTGGACAAGATCACTTTGGCAAAGAAGAAACCAGGGGTCTGCCAAGAGAGGATTCTCTCTGGGGGAGCTTGGAGTCTAGATGGTCACACCCTGAAACTTGGAAGGCCAAGGCCAGTTGACCTTGGTCAACTTCGCCTGGAGGTGGAGCAAGGGAAGGAGGAAAGGGACGTCGGGAGAGGGACGAAGGAGGACCTTGGAGTCAAGCTGGCGCTGGGACCCTACTCTCCTGGGGCTTGACCCAACACCTCCGTCCATATATACCACAGCTCAAGTCGGACTCGAGGGAGGCGGAGTCCTTCCACCCATCCCTGCAGCCCTTCTCTCAGGCCACCGGCTCCATGACAGCAAGATTTCTGACTTTCTCTCCAGCACGAGCCTGTTCTCCATGCACCGGAAGAGCACATCACAGCCAGAATGTTCTTTCTTTCTTTGGGGGTGGGGTCATCCTGGTTGTGTTCAGGGGGCTACGTAGTGCCAGGGATCAAACCCAGGAACCGCACATGCCAAGCCTATGTTCCAGCCCCTTTGCGCCCTCTCCCACTCCCTTCCCCCTCCCAGCCAGAACTTTCTTTCTGCCACACTCGCTCGTGCTTGGTCCCCATCATTTTCAGAATCGTTTCTAAACTCCTAAACACAGTAATCCAACACCACCCGGCCATGGGGCGCCCTGCACACCAACCTCACCTGCTGAACTTGGAACTCAGTGCGGCCCCTTCTCTGGCTCCGGCCAACTCTTACCTCACTTGCAAGACCCATTCCCCCGGTCAGTGTCCCTGACCCTTCTCCCCTCACTGGGTAACCGTGACCTTAGTGCTATTCCTTCCAAACCATGTCACCTCCCCCCCCCATTGCTTTTGCTAAAGTGAGACCTCTGCCCTCCCCATGCATGCCAGCTTTGCACCCCTTTGTTGCTATGCTCACCCACATTCCCACCAGGATTGTCTCTCTGGTATGAGAAAGTTCTGACCGTAGACCCTGCCAAGCCCCACTTCCAGCCTAATGTCTTTATCCTGTTTCAGTTGTGGGGTCACTGAGAGCTGCACCCCCTATTATGCTTATTTGCCCCTGGTAGCTGTGTGGCTGAAAAATGCTTGTGGAACTGGGCATTGGGGGAGAGGGATCACAGATGGAGCTGCCAGGCTCAAGTGAGGTGCTCAGATGATCCTAGGGACCTTGTACTTGCAAGGTAGACAATCTATATGGGGGTGCTCCAAGACAGTGCTCAGGGGCCTGGGAGCCAGTCCCACAGATACTTGGCCAGTTGGGCTGGGCAGTTCAATGCAGGAGGTTGGGAGGGGGCAATGTCAGGATGGACCTTCGGATGCAGGGCCTCATGAGGACCATCAGCTCACCCCCCGCAGTGTTCAGGGAACCCTATGGAGAAGGGATTTGAATTTAGTTCCTGACACATGCAAAAATATGTCCCTGATCGCAGTGTTCTCTCCCTGACTCCAAACAGGCATTCTAAGGTCCTGTGCTTTCCTCTGGGCCCGATCTACCTGCTTGCTCAGGTGTGACAAGCCCAGGGCCCATTGCCAATCTGCCTCCAGGATTGGTGGTGGCTCTTTGAAGGGGCTTGGAAGCCGCTGAGGGCCTGGACAGTGGAGGCCTCCTTTCTCCCAGAAACAGAGACAGGCTCGGTCGCAGGGGAGAATAGAAAGACATTCCTGCTGGGGCCTATGAATGCCGAGTAAAGGGTCTGGGACACAGCTGGTGGCTGAGCTCCTGTGTTGCATTTGTGGGGCTAGAGTGGAATTCTTGGTGTTCCCTTCACAGTGTCCAGCATGTTCCTGGTGTCTCTGCACTCTGAGACCCCATTTCTAAGCACACAGTGGCCAGGTGTATGTTAACTCACCACTAAAGGGTCTTCCCTGTCCCCAGCCACCCCCACCCCCTGATACAGCAACGGAGGGATGAGAAGGGGGTGGGGAGTAAAGGGGAAAGGACTTCCCCATGGCTTTGATGCACATGACTTCACGGATGGCCATATTATGGAAAGAGAGAGAGGCAGCAGTGGGCAGGGCATCGACAGCACTCCTGAATGATGAACCCTGAAACAGCCCTGCTTGCAAGTGCCCCCAAGATTATCTCACCAAGACAGGAGTGACCCTGTCCTTGAAGTCACCTCTTTGCTGTGGCTTTGTCTCACGTGTCCATGGAGCAGAATCCAGGGAGGCAGCAACCATAATGCCCCACACGGTTCTTGGGCTCATCCCAGAACGTCACTCTCAAGGGCAGCAGCAGCCTGTCCACTCACACACCAGCCCCGCTGCACCAAATCCTGACTAAATCACCCAGAGATGTACACCAAGCAGCTAAACTCTATGGAATCACCTGTCGCGCAGCTGAAAACTCTGAAGCATCCATGGGAGGCAGACAGGCCAAAACCCATCCAGCCCAAACTTCGATAGCTGCATTTACACCTCATCACTCTAGCCAAACCAAGGGCTCAACTCTACGGCTCCATTAATATTCTCTGCAGAGACGCCAATCCTTCCCAAAGCCCTAGCAGCCATGCCCACCTCCCATAGTCATTGCCATGTTGACTCATTGACCTGGATCATGAATCCTGAAGTCTCTGGATCACGAGGCCACATATGTGGCCACAAGACACCTCATCAAGATACAAACAGTTTAATAAATTCTTAGGCAAGGACTTAACAACCTGATGATCAGATGTAACAGTTTCCACATAAGTTGATTTTCTCTACTTATTGATTTTAATATTGCAGCTTTGTTACCTAATCAATTTGAATTCTAGATTTGTATCAATTGCGACCTTTTTTCTAAATTAAAATAATTTTTTTAAGGGAGCAACCCCACCCCACTCAGGACTCTCAAAGGGGTGTGTGCTATAACCTACTCTCACTGACTGCTCGAACTGTAGTTTTTGGAACAAATCCCTCAGTAAAACTGCTCACTCTACCAACAATGGTGGCCCTCTTTCCCTGGGTTCTGGGGTCCTTGTCTTGTTTGCGCAGTGTGTATAGGATCTAGGAGGATCTGCCTTATTTAGACCAAGCTGGCAAATAGTGTCTTTTTCGAGGCAATTGAGCTCAAGTGCAGAGAGTTGAAGACTCAACATCTTGTGAGGGGGGAAAGGGGCTACAATTGAGTGAGTGTTAGACCCAGTGAGTGTGGGAATAGAGGGGGTCAAGTTCATGAAGAGGAGAATGAGAGTCAGCTGAGATGTGGGGCAAGGAGGCATCGTAGAAGCCCAAGGGGTAAGGTGAGTGAGGACAGAGAAAGTTGTGAGCATCAGGACAGGAGACGAAAAGTGTGAATGTATTGAAATGTGGATTGAGATGAAATCAAGAGCTGAGGAGCCAACTTGGGCTGCCCAATGGGGCGAATTGTGCCTCCCAGAGGCGAGAGACCCCACAACTACATAACTGCTAAAGAGAAGAGCCCAGAATTGAAACGTGAGTCAGGCTGAGCTGCCATCTGCTCTGATAAGGATGATGACAACGACAAGCCTGTGATGGGGAAAGTGACTTGCCCGAGACACCAGGATGAGCCAGGGTGGGAAGCACCAAGGCTCAGACCTTATCCCTGCAGCTGGGTCACCAGAAAGGGAAGGGAGGGGGTCTGGCAACCCCTCCTCCCTCACCAGCCCTTATTGACAAGGTGTCACCTGAACCCACAACACTCCAGAAATACAAATCCCTCCATTAGGAGATCTGGCAATTAATTACTTGTCAACTTAGGAGGGTGGGGCAGGATTAATCTGAACTCCGAGAATCCAGGTGAAAATAAAGGTGTAATTATTATGGTAGTAATGCTAATCTTTTATTAATCCGCTGATTTTATATAGATATCACCCCACCCTCAAATAGCTCACCTGTTAGAACAGGGAATGAGCTAGTAGGAAAGGTGGGGACAGAAAGGAGAGAGGGAACTAGCCCCGCGTGGGGTGGGAGGCAGGGAAACAACCTGAAGGTTCAGCAAGTGACCTGCCAGTGATGGAAGGGGAAGACAAGTGACAAGCAAAATGCTATAGTCATAAATTATTCATATGAGGAGTTTGACACAGCCACAGTTTCTGGGTTCCTTCCTAGGAACTGAATAACAATTGACAAAACATAACAGGGACAGAACTTTCGTTAGAACTTGGGTCTTCTTGTCCTTCCTTCTGTGCTGGCCTGCCAAGAGCTCACCTGAGTACTCTCAGTGTCGGCTTCCAGGGACCCTGATGACCCTAAATATTTGCGCAAGTGCACTGAAAAATGGCTCAAGGGACTAGAGCAGATGCTGGGCCCCTGGGTTTGATGTTAGGAATAGCCCCTGTGCACCACTGGGTGTGACCCTCCAGACCAAATGACAAACAAAACAATGAATTTCCCAGTGAATAAATAAAATGGCTTCAGGAAGGCAAGAATGACATCTCGTTCATGTTTACAGCCTTGATGTTTAGCACAGAGATGTTCAAAAGAAGAAGGAAAGAAGGAAGGAAGGAAGGAAGGAAGGAAGGAAGGAAGGGAGGGAGGGAGGGAGGGAGGGAGGGAGGGAGGGAGGGAGGGAGGGAGGGAGGAAGGGAGGGAGGATGGGCGGAAGGAAGGAAGGAAAGAAGGAAGGAAGGCTGTGCTGGCATGTCATGAACTCCACCAGGCACTGTCCTCGAGCTCTTGAGAAGGAGGGGTTGAGAGAGGACACAGCTGTCAAGGCCGACAGCTTTTCCCCTTGAGGGCAACATTTTTGCTCTCGCAAAGCTGACTTTCCCTATCAAAATGCAGAAATAATTTCACCACCCTGCCCCCAGCCATTCTGACATAAATCCTTATGGATGAACATTTTTAACGTAAAGAGTGAAAATCAAACCCAAGGGACATGTTTAAACAGGGCAGTGGAATGTGAGCAAAGGAGAAAGAATTGCCAGAACAATCAATGATGGGGAAGCATGTGAGGAGCTGGTGGGATTCCAGAGGTGCTTCCCATGACATATGAAGGGCATGTTTCAAGACACTGGGATCTTGGAGGTGACCTGTTAGCGCCTTCTTGTCTGGATGAAGACTGCGACAGCCAAAGAGATGATTAGCTCGAGTCTGGTTACTAGATTAGCAGCAACAATGAAGTTAGATCCTCAGTTCTTTCTGAATATTTAAATGTCAATGAGGCCAGAGGCGGAAAGGAATGGAAGATCATAAGGAGGTGCATGGAGGGAGAGGAGGGGCCAAATGAAGAGGGTTCAGCATACGATGGGGAAGAAAATCACCAGGCTCTGGTTAGATGCTTTGGACAATGATCACATGTTTTCTGTAACCGTGTGAGGGTGAGGCGAAGTCTGCTCACTGCATTTAATCACCCGGAATGGTGAACTCAGAAGTGCGAGTTGCCCAGATAAACAGTAGAATTGGATTCAGACTCCAAAGACCATACTCTCCCAGGACTGCACAGTGTGAGGAAGAAGGGTGGGAATAGGTGGAAAGTTGAGTGAAAGGATGGTCTTAGCTGGGTTGTCTGAGACAATTCAAAGAACTGTGTTGGGATAGCTCAGGAATCCCCAGAAAAGTGTCATTAAGCTTAGAGTGAAGGTCAATAAAATAAAGGTGTGAGTAGAGCTGCACTGTTTGGGGAGGCTCTGGGGAAAGCTCTTTCTCCTTGAGACCACCTGTATGTATACCTTGATTCATGGCCTCCTCCTCCATTTTCAAAGACAGCAACAGAGTATCTTCCACTCTCTCTGTCACCACTACCCACCTCCCTGGGTTTTTCACTGATGAGGAGGCTACCATTGTCCAGAGCCTACCGAGCTAATCAAGGAATAACACTCTATCCCAAGGACCTTGACTTAACTGAGAAACGTTCCTTTGTACATGTAAGGATTAAGACTTGGATATCTTTGCAGGGAGTAGATGTTGTCTTGTCTACCTGATGGTATTACTGCTGATACCTTTAGTTCATGACCATCAAGTAAGATAAAGTATGTGAATGCACGTTGAGCAACATGAAAACAGAAACCAAATGCAAGTTGTTAGTTATTCTTTGGCACAAAACTTTGGTAAACATGTATATACACAGCACTGTATCTTGCACATAGTAGGCACCCTAGAAATGTTGTTGCACTTGTCACCCTCTGCACATAATAGATCCGAATTATACTGGATGACTGGTTGGATGGATGCAGGGATTGGTGGCCGAATGAATGGATGAACATAAATAGATAATTATAGATGGTTTGGTAACTAGATGAATGAATTGGTGTAGAGATGAATGGATGAATGGATGAGTGATAGACTGGTAGATGGATTGGTCAGTAATGGATACGTGGATTAGTAGGTAAGTGGATGGATGAATGGATGGGTGATGGATGCCAAGCAAGTGCCTTAGCCCCTGGATCTATCTTTTCAGCCTTTAGTTTGGATTTTGGTTTGGGGGCCACACCCAGCAGTGCTCAGGGCTGACTTCTGGCTCTACACTCAGGGATTACTCGTGGCAGAGATTGGGGAACTCTGTGTGGTGTGGGAGATTGAACCTGGATCAGTCATGTGTAAGGCAAATGCCTCCCCACTTGCACAATCTCTCCATCCCCTGCCACTTCTTTTTAGCATCTTCACTGCTACTTGTCACACATCAAGCTGACACTCCTCATACACGGCACAATCTCTAAAGGGTTTCAATTACAAGGGCCCAATTCCAGGCTTTTTATTTGTTCACAGATGTGTGCCTTTGTCCTCTCTGAAGGGAAACCCATGCCCGTTAGTAACCATTTCCCTCTCCCGCCCTAAGTAACCACAGAGCTACTGCCTTTCAATCTAGTTCCTGATTATGGACATTTGGCATTAACGTGAGCCTATAATTGTTTGTCCTTTGTGACTGGATTCCTTCTTAGCCTATGCTTTCAAGGTGCACCCAAGCTGAGGTAGGCCTCCACACGCCACCCCTTTATGCCCCAATAGCATTCCATTATGTGCTTACACCACCTTACACCACCTTCCTTTCATAAGCTGAGGGATTTGGGGAGGTTTCCTCCTTCAGTTATGGTGAATAATGTTGCAGTAAACATCCAGGGCCACTTTTTGTCTGGACAAGTGTTTGTATTTCTTGGGTTTATTCCTGGGAGTAGAATTGCTGGATCATATGATAACTTTAACATTTTGAGAAATTGTCAGGTTGTCACTTTCTGTAAAAACTTCAGATAGAATGTTGATAATCGTGCGTAGGATTTACAAATCACTTAGATGGTATTGCCATCTTAGCAATATTAAATCCTCCAATCTATGAAGCTGGAGCGATAGCACAGCAGTAGGGCGTTTGCCTTACAAGCGGCCAACATGGCCGACCCAAGTTCGATTCCTCCGCCCCTCTCAGAGAGCCCGGAAAGCTACCGAGAGTATCTCGCCTGCACGACAGAGCCTGGCAAGCTACCCGTGACGCATTCGATATGCCAAACACAGTAACAACAAGTCTCATGATAGAGACGTTACTGGGCCCGCTCCAGCAAATCAATGAACAACGGGAGGACCGAGACCCTGAATCTATGAAGAAGGATCGTCCATCCATGTCTTATTGCTTTTCATTGTCACATAGTATTCCGTCATGTAGATATAGCACATTTTAGCCAAGTGAGCTCTTGTGGCTTTGTGAACATTTGCCTGTATGTCTTTGTGTGGGTAACAGGTTTTCATTTCTCATAGGCATATGTGTTGACTGCAACTAGTAAGTCAGATCACAATTCTGTGTCCAGTACTTCATCAGACTGTTTTCCAAAGTGGCTTATACTGCGGCAGCCAATTACATTCTCAGCAATGTATGACAATTTCTTCACATCCTCACTAATATTGGTTTTTATTGATGTGGGTCATCCCCTGGTGGGAAATGGCATTCAGTGTGATTTCATTCATATTTCCCATTAGTTGAAGGGCATTTATAGTTTCTCTCATCCCTTCCCTCACTTCAGAGGCAATAAAGAGTCTTGGGCAACCCAAGGATGTGATCGGCCATGCCCTTCTGGGCACCTAAGCACAATAAACAATACCCACAACCTCAGCTCATGCCCTGAGCTGTCCCAGGTAAAGGAGAGAGGGATGCCTGGGTATGCCCAGAGCAATTCCTGCAGCCAGAGTGCAGCGAGGGGTCCCAGCAGGGGCAATTGAAAGGTTTGGAAACATGAAATGATTCATTAGAAGCCAACCTGTTTGCTCAGCTGCATCCAAAGGAATTTGCCTGTTTCCTTCATTCTAACTTTAGTAATCTGGCGGGCACTCGAGAGATGGTGTGTGTGTGTGTGTGTGAGTGTGTGTGTGTGTGTGTGTGTGTGTGTGTGTGTGTGTGTGGCGGGCTGGGGGCTGGGGATGGAAAGCCTATGCAAATCCAGGGCTCTACTGCTGAGCCCCACTCCCTGGTCTGAGTCAGGAACTGGGGCAGTGTCTTTGGATGCTAGGGAATGTAACATGGTAACTATGGACTATGGACACTGGACTATGTTGGAAGTGACCCTTGAAATGAAACTCGCCATGTGGAAACCCAGGGAATTCTTTAAACCCTGTGGTTTTATAATCAAAATGGCCTCAGACCTGGGCCAAGTATTGCGGACACCTTCAATGGAGTTGACAAAAACCTAGAATCTCTCCTGCACCCCCATTCTGCAGCACAGGAGGAATGATGGAAGAGAAGGTAGAAAGGTGAACATGCAGGTTTGTTCACTGTTGATTGCTGAAACTGAAATAGAGGTGATCCGTTAAAGACAACGACAACTTAGCCTGAAAAAATAAAAAGTCAACATTCGTAAAAAAAAGGTTTAATTGAAAAAGGATATTTCTTCCAGGCATATCCAACATTGCTGCTATCTTTGGCATGGCTCAGGAAAGCCAGTGATTCTGTGGTTAAGAGAGTTGGCTCTTAGGTGGAACTTCCTGAGTTCCAATCCTTGTTCTCTCTCACTTCCTGAATGAGTGACCTCTCAGCTCTCCTCCATGGAGGAAGAGATGAGGATATTGATGATAGGGTCCACCTCATCATGGGTGGGGAAATGTTGACAGCAAGTACTTAGAATGCTGCCTGATCATCTAGTAAATGCTCATTAAAGCTTCACCTTAAGTAGTATGTGATATTATATCCCAGGTCAACTGCTGGAGTCAGTGGTGCAGTGAGGGTAAAATTTTTTTCTGATGCTTTTTACTAAGGTGTGAAATCAAGGGATTTGGTCGAAGCTGTAGTTTCCAACACTTTTCAGTGAAATCGAACAGGGAGCCTTATAGAGGAAGACTCGATGCTTCATACCTAGGACTACAGCCTAGTCTACTATGTTTTTATACCATCAACAGGTGAGACTAATGTGTAGGCTCAAGGTTCAGGAGCCAGAGAGATAGTATAGTGGTTAAGCTGCCTACTTTGCCCAAGTACAACCCAGGTTTGATTCCCAGAACCCCAGATAGTCCCTCTAACCTCAGCAGGAGTCAGCCTAAGCATTGCTAAATTAATGGCCCCACACCAAAATTAATTAATTAAAATAAAATGAGGTCCAGGCCCCATATGATCCAACAATTCCATTTCTTGGCATCTTGCCCCACAAAACACAAAAGCATTCCTTTGGAAAAAATATGCACACCTATGGTTCTAAGCAGCACCAGGATATGGAATCAACCCAAATATCCAATGACAGATGAATGGATAAATTGTGATATATATACACAAAATGAATACTATGCAACTCTCAGACGAAATCATGCCATTACTGCTGCATGGATGGAACCGGAGGATGATGGAGCTGGGGGTGATAGAACTAAGAAGTGATGGAACTGGAGAGTGATGAAGCTGGGGTTGATGGAACTGGGGATTTATGGAGCTGGAGAGTGATGGACCTGGCAGTGATGGAGTTTGAGAGTGTTGGAGCTGGGGGTGATGGAGCTGGAGGGTGATGGAGTTCTAGGGTGTCCTGTTAAGCAAAACAAACCAGAGAGGGAAGGACAAAGACCAGTGATCTTACTCATCTGTGGAATATAGAGACAAGACAGGAAATGGACACTATCAAAAGATAACAAATCTTTGGCCTTGGATAAGAAACTGATTGCCAAGCACTTCAAGAAGGAGAGAAGAGAAATGAGGCAGAGATTGTGAGTAATATGGAGCCAGTGGTGGGGGGTCATAGATGGTGGTGGGGTGTTTTTTATATAAATATCATGTGTTTTATCACCATCACAACTATCTTACCTACACAATAATAAAACTTTAAAATAAAATGGAGCTGGAGTACAGTAGGCAAGTCACTTGCCTTGCATATAGCTGATCCTGGTTCAATCCCCGGCACCCCATAGGGTCCCCCGAAACCTGCCAAGAGTGATCCCTGAGCACAGAGCCAGGAGCAAAGCCTGAGCACTGCCAGGTGTGGCCAAAAGATAGTTAATTGTAGGACTGTATCACTGTCCTCCCGTTGTTCATCCATTTGCTCAAACAGGAACCAGTAACGTCTCCATTGTGAGACTTGTTACTGTTTTTGGCATATCGAATACACCACGGGGAGCTTGCCAGGCTCTGCCGTGCGGGCAGGATGCTCTCAGTAGCTTGCCAGGCTCTCCTAGAGGGATGGAGGAATTGAACCTGGGTCAGCTGCTTGCAAGACAAACGCCCTACCCACCGTGCTATCGCTCCAGCCAATTAATTAAATGATTAAATTAAATAAAGTGAGGTTCGGGGATCAGCTCCATGAACATCACATGGGAGAGGTTGGCATTAAAGATCCAAAGCCCCCACCCCCCTTCACCCAAGACCATCTGACTCACAAGCTTTGTTTCTCAAAACTTCAGCATTTCCGATGCCCCAAGACATTGGAGAAACCCCAGAAAAAATGGCTTTCAAGGTCATGTTGCTCGAAGTAGGTGTCTAATAAGTGCTAAATAAAGCCCCAGCCTAGTTATGTGATGTCGCAGAAGTCCCGGCCAGAAAGACTTGTACCTGAACAAGCACAGGTACCCTTGGAATCCAAACCTAGATTTCCCCAGGCCTGGAAATCTTGACAACAGCTCACCTGCGCTCACAGGCCAGGGGTGATTAATTAGCACAGTGCCCCTAGCACTCAGCTGCAGGTGCCAATGGAAAGAGATGGGAAGTGATAGAGATTGACAGAACCCAGAGACAGAGCATCAGAGAGATAAGAGCTACACTCTGCTGAGATCTCCACAGCCGCGCTTCTGACAGCGGTGCAGTGCCCAGGGTGGCAACTCTGAATCATCCACGGTTGGCACAAGAGCCTCCTGGAGGGTGTGTGCTCTCATTTACACAGGAATCCTTAACTTACTCTCCCCTCTCCCCCTCCCCCATTCCTTCCCCTCCACAGCCAGGATCCTTCACTTCAGGTACTTCCAGCCCTGTTTCTTTCTTTGCTTCACACCTTCCAAAGCCCCCTCTGCTGGCCCTGGGTGCAGTACCTAGATCACCCGATGCTGCTCTGTGTGGTCCTGGAGACCAATAAACTCAGGGACAGGGTGGCTTCCCGACCAAGTCAAGTGTCAACCTATCCTATTAACTGTGCGAATGGAAACCCAGCCGACCTGGCGATAAGTACAACAAACAAAAGATTAGGAAGCTACCAGAACTTGACAGCCAGGCTGAATAAGCCCAGTGGAGGCCAAAGCTGTTTCCTTTGTGCAGGGATTTAACCCTGTGGTGTGTGTGTGTGTGTGTGTGTGTGTGTGTGTGTGTGTGTGTGTGTGTATCTCTGTGTGTATCTGTGCATAGGTGCACACATGCACACCGGCTGAAATAAATGTGTATACACACATAAAATGTGCCATTTTAACCATTTTAAAGTGTCCCATCTCGGACGGGGGGGATGGGGGGTGGGGGGGGGATGCTGGGACCCGTGGTGATGGATGACGGGCACTGGTGGAGGGATGGGCACTTGATCGTTGTATAACTGAAACCCAAGCACAAAATTTGTAAGCCTGTAACTGTGCCTCATGGTGTTTCACTAATAAAAAAAGAAAAATAAATAAATAAATAAAAATTTAAAAAAAAGTGTCCCATCTCACTGTTCTGAGCAACTATCACCACTGTGCATCTCCCAAAATCCTTCCTCTCCCCACACTGAAACACAATACCCACAAAACCCATCTACCCAGTTCCCCCTCACCCCCCACCCCCAGGAAACACGCATCAACTTTCTCCCTGTCTCTGAATTTGACAGCCTGTAGTATCTCCTATCAGTGGACTCAGATCACTGAGTCCTCCTGACTGGTGAGTTTCACCGTCGTTATGTCTTTAAGGTTTATCCACCCTCCAGCCTGCATCAGAATTTCCTTCCTTGGACAGTTACCCAACATGGAGCCTCTCCAGGAGCCCATGAATAATGGCTTATGCAGACAAGGTCATTCTCTGTGTGCTGCGAAGAGGACAGAGGAGGGTGTCCCCAGGCTTGTCTCTGCTTGTCCACCCCGACAGTCAGCACAGAGAGAAGGTGGCTGGACCTGAGCAGAGTGGCAGATGATGGCATCCGGAACCTGGAACAGAGGGGACTTAGAACACAGAGCAGGAGGCTGGTGCGGTGGGAAAATTCTCTAGCTGGCTTGATCCCCTTCGTCTCACCTACTGGTCTGTCCAGTCCCCAGTGCCGCCTCCGGGCAGCGCCTCTTTTTCCCCAGCTCCCTCGGAAGGTCAGCCATCCCCTCGGGCACTTCTCTGACTCCAGGGCCTGTGCAGGTGTTTGTTGCTGGGTCCCTCCTCCCTCTCTGCATGCCCTGACCCCAGATTCCAGCTCCCCACAAGTGCCCAGACTTTGGGGCACTCACGTCTCATCTTGGGAGGGAACTGGAGGGGCGAGGGGGGTTGTGGCTTAATGTCTCGGGAGAGGATGGACCCCCAGCCAGGACCCTTGATCCTATCCCTTGGCCCCAAGCACAGTCCGGTCACTGAGGCTCCTCCCTCCTAAATCATGATCTCACAGAACCATGTGTTCCTCGCCTCCTCCTCCCTCCATCCTTGCCAAGTTGTCCCATGGACTCAGCACGCCTACCCATGTCTACGGGAGTTGGAGATTAGAATAGAAGCAGACCATGAAATCCAGTCACTGTGGGAGAGAGTCTCAAACCCAGGCCCATTGCACTGAGGGGTTGGAGTGGCATAATTCACTGAGAGACTGAGATAATTGAGGTGAGACCAAAGTGAGTTTTGGGGTTTTTTGTTTGCTTGTTTTTATTTGGTTTGGTTTGGTTTGGGGGCCACACCCAGGAGTGCTCAGGGGTCACTCCTGGCTCTGCACTCACAAATCGCTCCTGACAGGTTCAGGAAACCATATGGGATGCTGGGGATTGAACCCAGGTCGTCCACGTGCAAGGCAAGTGCCCGACCTGCTGTACTATCACTCCGGCTCTAAAGTGAGTTTATCAAAAGGGAGAGCAATGGGCAGATGGGCACAGGGGAGGCCACCAAAGAGAGAGAGCCGCTTAGCACAAACTTGGGCATTTTTCACTCTATGTCTCTGAGTTACTAGGTGGAAATGAGTTTGTTCAGGGTGATGGGTGAGTAGGCAAAGTGTGGTCCGCCTGGGAAGGCAGCGGGTTGTATATACAATGGTCTAAGCCAATCCTAAAAGAGGGTGGATGAACATGCCATAATTGGAGCCTATCCTGCGAAGAGTGTGGCTGGACCAGTTCTGGAAATTGAGCAGCAGAACTGAATGGCACTGGGCCTCCCAGGCCTCCCAGGGACAGCCGATGTGTGACGGGGACAGTACTGCTGCCTGGGCTAGCAGGGACTCTTCTCTTAAGGGGGTAATTCTAGACCACTTCAGTCACCCTCCTCACAGCGTCCCTCCTCCTTATCGCTAGGACCCCTCTTCCCTTCATTCAACTGTTATCTTTGTTAATGCAAACTGCTGAGGGCCTTGCAAAAAACCACCGGCGGAGAATAATCCCAATGAAAATAACTAAGAAATGGTTTAGCACCTTGGAAGTGTCCAGGGAGGACCTGAAATATCTTTTCCCTGGAGCAGCCAACCCCAAGTCCCTCTCTCCACCTCTTCTGTTTCTAGGGCTCCCTCTCCGCTTCCCTCCTATTTCCATGAACTGTCTTTTAGGGAGACCTTGTCATGAAAGACAGTCAGAGATTAGAAATCACCAACTTATTGATTTGGGCAAGCTCGTAACCTTAGGAATTTGGGGCTCATCTGGGCAAAAATTTGTTGCAAGTTCCACCACTTCTACTTTGATCTTATTAATGCAAATTCAACTGACAGGCACTAAAGCAGCTCCCGGGGACAGGGGCCTGAGATAGGCAACACTTACAGGAGGCAATTTCCTTCACACCTGCAGAGGGGAAGTGAGTACTGTCAGCCTCAGCTTTCAAAGACTGGGACATGGGGGACAGAGTCCAGAACTACATTAAAGGAGGATTTGATCCCCTCCAGAGAGAAGGGAATCCATGGAAACAGCCAAGAGGAAAGAAGGGCACCCTGCTCCCACAAAGAACTAGCTCTCTCTGACCCACACAGCAGAGGAATTTACGAGTAAATTAAAAATGCAGAACTTCAATCCCAGACATATGTCCTTGCCTGGAGATTGGAGTTAGAGAAATGGCATTCTGATTCTTTCTTGTCTCTCTCAGTGGCTTCCAGCAGACTATCTAAGAATGTGGACCAGGAAACTTTTCTTCTTCAAAAAACTTTATTTTCATTAAATCACAGAGAGATAAACAGTTACAAAGTTGTCCATGATAGAGTTTCAGTCAAGCTGAAATGTTCCAATACATCATCACCCTTCATCACCCTTCATCATCACCCTTCATCAATGTACATTTCCCACCACTAATAGAACTTTCTGAGCTACAATGGGTAGATCTTTATTTGGTCAAATAAAGATACAAAGTAAATGACAAACAATTCTTATCACCCAAATTTTTGTTTGGTTTTGGTTTGGGGGCCACATCCAGTGATACTGTCCTGTCTCTGTGATCAAAGACCACTCCTGGAGCTGCGTGGGGGTCCCTATGTGTTTCCAGGGATTGAACCTTATCCCCTGTTTATCTCTATGGTCCCACTCTAATTTTTATAAAAGCATCTTCATATCAGATAAACAAAACTCCTGACATAACTCATCATTTTCTCATTTTCACATGAACCTAAACATTTGGGTCATGAGGGATAAAGACCTAAAGCTTTTGCATAAGTGAAAACGACGTTTCCAACTTTAGTTTCTACCATGATCCCTGTCTGCTTCTCTTTACCAACAAATGCCCTTTAACCCATTTCAACAAACTGGAAGGTGCTGGGTCTTATTCTCTCCACCCCCAAAAATGCTCTCTCCTCTGCTACCTCTTGTCTTTGCTTCTCTCTGTTCCTTTGTAACACAGCACATCTACCCAACCCACTGGATTGCTCTAAAATGAGCATTTGCACCCATCTGCTTCTCTCCCTCTTCTCCTCGGGAGAGTTTCTCACTCATTCTCAGAGTCCTGAGTGTTCTGCAGAAAGTCTGCTCCCACCATGTAGTCAATCCTTGATGGGAGAGAGAAGGAAGGAGGACAAAGTCACCCCTAACTCATCCAACCATGTACCCGTCCAACATGGTGGCCACGCCAACAGAGAGAAGGCCCCGCTCTTGAGGACTTGACTTTTAGGGAATTGGGTGAATCAAACAGACTTAAACGAGACAATAGAAACCATTTGGAACCAGGGTGACTCATGCTCTGAGTCTAAGAGCTGAGGGAACTGTGAGTGGAGAAGTTATCTCAGGGTGCGGCTTGCCCAAGATGGTTTCATGGAAGAGTTGAGTTTTAATCTGGGCCTTAAATGAAGTAAAGAATTCAAATTGGCAGAGGAAAGCCAGGATCATCCAAGAAGGGGAACGAGTAGGAGTAAAGGCTGGAAGGAATTACCGATGTGATGGCCAAGCCACACCGGGGTAGGGCCTAGTGGGAAGGACTAAGGAAGCTCTTGGAGGGTGCTGAGAAGGAGGCCAATTGGGTGGGAAAACTTGAAGCGGCCAAGAGGAAAGCCAGGGAGCCAAGCAAGGCAATGGAATTTCGATGCTGGAAAGATTAAGCATCTGATCTTTGTTGAGTAATCCTGGATTAGCATGTCCAACCTACTCGTTTTACAGATGAGCAAACTGAGGCACAGCGAAAGTGCCTTTTCCCAGGTAGTAAGAATGTTAGCACACAGAAATGCCACGGCTGAGTATTATAGCGCTCTTACAACACCTTAAAGATGGTTCTAAGCACTTCGTATGCATAACTCATCTAATCCCTGCAACAATCCTGTGAGGTACTATATTTATCCTCAATTTGCGGATCAGGAAATGGAAGGTAAGCGGCTTGCTCAAGTTCACGAGGTGACGGGGACCAGTGGCCGAGTCAGCAGTTTGTAACTGGGCTCATGGGGTGCTAGTGGAAAGAACATCAAATCTGGAATGAAAGGAAGATCAAGCATTCACATTCTGGCTCCACCCCTGCGGTCATGTGACCACAGGCGAGTTACTTAATTTTGCTGATCCTCCGTTTCCTCATTGGTACAAAGGGGATAATGAGTGCTACCTCCCAGGATTTTTGTGGGATTAAATAAGATTATCTATGTCAAATTCTTGGCCCAGAGTATGTGCTCAGGAAACTCTGGCCCCATCCCCTACCCATTTGCCATCCGTCCAGAAGTACCATCATCCCCTTCTTGGGCTACAATACCCCTCAGATACTGGTCTTCTGGATCCTTGTGAACAGCCTGAAGTTATCTTCCAGGACCACATGAGGATGTTAAGAGAGAGAACTTGGGGTTTTTTTGTTTTGTTTTGTTTTGTTTTTTTCACTTCATGGCACCACTAGGCCCTTGGGTGGCAGAACAAATCTAGTCTCTAGCTTGGGGTATGACCTGGGAACCCCCCAAAGAGTCAGTGGATGGAATCAAACTCAACTCCTCAATCCTTTCATGGAAGGCCCTTCCTCTGGCCAACGCCCTGGCACCCTAACTGAGTGGATTTCCCAAATGCCTCATCCCCTCTCCACCCTCTTCCCGCCAACTGTCTTCTATTGAGACTTCCTGTGCCACCAGGGGCCTCTGGGAATAGGGCTCAGGGGAGTGGTGGATGGGGGTTACGCGTAAGTAACAGGAACGTGGTCGGGGTTCTGCTATCCAAGCAGGAGAAAGAAGATGCCGATTTCTGTCTTTGGCTAAGAGATGGGATCAGACGGACATTCCTCCTTGTAAATCTTAAGCGTTTAGATCACTTAACAGTTTCTTGGCCTCATGGCTGCCAACCACCTTTGTCTTCTAATCCCTCAAGTGGTAGCAAGTCAGTGCTCGTCTAGAAATTAGTGTTGAGGGGAATAGGAGTGGGCATTAAGGTGATTGAAGCAGGTCATCAAGGCTGCTGATCGAAAGGGCATTTCAGGCAACCCAGGAGTTCATAAATCTGTATTTTGTGCAGATTCTGTTTCTGTCGGATTTAAATGAAATGGGAGGAGGTGTCAGGGAAGACAGGAGGGGATGGGACAGAGCTGGGGAGCAGGCGTGCTCCTGCTTTGGGGTGGTCTTGTTTAGTCTTTCCCATAAGTCTTTGCAGACGAGGAAACCAAAGCCACACGCTGGGTTGAATCAGTCTCACATACCAGCTGCGGGGCTGAGATCTCTTCTCTTCTCTCCACCTTCACCGCCAAATCTGAGAAGCGAGAAGATTCACACCCCTGCATGGAGGAGGTTGAGATTAGAGGGGACCCGAAGCTGATACAGGGGTTAATGCACTTGCTTTGCACGTCGCTGACCCCAGATCGATTTCTGGCACTGCATGGTCCCGTGAGCACTGCAGGAAGGTGACAGCTTCTAGAAGTGTCTCCAACATCCCCACTTCCCCCCAAAAGAAACACCCAACATCTGTCCCAGCTCAGGAATGGTGGCTTTAGGAAGAGGAGAGGCTGCTTTTCTGTGAACAACAGAGTCCCAAAGGCTGAGAAAAAGGAAGAGAGCAGAAGGATTTTCCCGCTGAGGCTCCGAAGCTTGGGAAGGAGTCAGTTTTGTTTTGCTCCAGCAAATCCAGTTTCATTCTCTTGACAAGAAGGGTGAGCAGTTCGGTGATTCGGAGAGATTGGGAAAATAGGGGAGAGCCCCCAGGGTGCGTGTGGGTCTGGGGTCCAGGGATCTACCCCCCCCCCCACACACACACAGTCCAATCCAGGTCTTCAATTTCCATGTCTGTCAAACGATCGAGCTGCACTCCCACCCTGGGAAGAGCTCAGCATTCCAAAGCGCAAATCCTTTTCCAAAGCCCAACAGTCCCGTCTTGAGTTTTTGAAATGTGACAGGCAGCTCAGGAGGTACGAGAAAAGATTCCTCCGTTTCAAAACAAAACAAAGCCAGCTACAGCCACTCTGCCTCTGAACTGGAAGCATTTTCCATTTCTTGCCCTGTTCACCTGCCCGGGGAACAAAAACAAGAATGCTTTTTCTTTTTTTGAAAAACATTTTTTAATAACACACACATTGTCTTTCTACCTGGCGTGTCTCATCCGGGCAGTGTGCCAGCCACATGGATAAGATCTTTTAGGAACTTTTATAATGTCACATACTTATGCAAATTGGCAACGTGTTTATAGCAACAGGCACCATAACAGCCCTCTGAGGTTTCAATTAGTGAAAAGCAGCCGGGCAACTTAAGCAGCTGTGAGGGCCCAGAGGAGGAGGACAGCCCCAGAGCCAGGGGGCGGGGCTGACAGCTATTGTGAGGATGATTCTAGAGAGCTTCAACATGGCTCCTGCGGGATCCAGCCCACTCCACCTCTGGAGCAGGGGTTGGTCTTCGGGCTAGTGGGAGGATGTGGCTGTCCCGTTTCATGGATCTCAGGATGACTCTGGGAGGCACATGGGGTGGGTCCACTTCCATCTATTAGCCCAGACGAGGGGACATGCTTCGACAATCTGTCCAGTCCAAAGCCTCTCCCTCCACCCCAACCGGCACTGTCCCTCAGCGTGGTGGAGAGCCAGGGTCTTAGGAGGCCCACACCTGGGTGCAGCACCCGGTCCCACTCCACCACTTACCAGCTCTGGGACTTTGCAGCCGAGACTGAACTTCCTTGAGGTTCATTTCCTTGTTTGCAAAGTAGGAACAGTCAAACCTGAGTTTTCTCTGCAGTCTCACGTGCTGGCTCGGTGTCATCACTCCATTGAGTCTTTCAGGAGTTAGAAGATGACTAAGGACAAGCACTGTGACTGACCTAGAGTGAGCATCCAGCCAATGGGCTTGTCTTTCGGCTGCTGGCATCATTGTTGTGCCTGTTAGGGTCCAGTTCCACTGCTGCTGAGGCCAGTGAGGACAGACACACAGAGGCAGATCGAGAAAGAGCTTGCTTGGCAACCAGCTGGCAGGATGCGAGAGGGTGAACCCGGGTCCCCCAAAGCAATGTGGTGTGCATGGTCACAGAAAGCAGTGTTTCTAGGAACAGAGAGTCAGAAAGCATGTTTTTAGCTGGAGTGAGCTACAAACTGGGATGATCAATAAATTCCCTTATGGGCTGATCCCCTGAGGCCGACTCCTGATGTAACTGCAACCTGAGTCCGAAGTCAGGGTCCTTCTTTTAGGACAGGGCAAATGGAACACTCTCAACCTGTCAGTCATCCCTGCCCAGACACATTTTATGATTTCAAATATTGAATTCGACTCTTAATCTCCTTGGGCTGACCTCATCGTTGCCACTGTCATCCTCACTGAGATCATCATCATCACCACCACCATTTTCATTATTGTCAACATCATGACCACCGCCACCACCATCATCGTTATTATTGCCAACAATATCATCATCACCATCTTTATTTTCATTGTCATCATTTGCATTGTCATTGCCATTATCATTGTCATCATCGTTGCCATTGTCATCACCCACCTCGATCTCCTCATCACTCCTGCCATCCCGCCAGGGAGTCACCGTCCAAACCCTTGAGGGGACAGAGGACCACAGCCAGGCATGTGCTAAAGCTCCCAGCCCAACACTGTAGAGGTGGCATCCAAACCCTTAGGATGGAGCTTCTTGCCAAGTCCAAGAGTCTCTGTGTGAAATAGAGATTCACGTAGATTCAGACAAGCATTTGAACACACTCAGATTGAAGTTGTTCAGTAATAAAGATTGAACTGGGTTTGCTTTTGGCTCCTGTTGCCCATCTCTGCCCCCCCAACTATGCTTCCCCCCCCCCCCCCCCGCCCGCCACCCACCGGGGTTGTCCTCTGTGGCTTCCTTGATCTGTTGATGAAGGTTGACCACGGGAATTGTCTCCTCCCAACATTTGGAGTTTCAGGATTAGTTGAGCCAAACTAAACTTTCTGTCTCTCTCCAGCCCTCTCTCTTTTTGTATGTCTCACTGGCCTTCAGTTCTGTCTTGGGAGCACAGATAATACTCCATATGCCCTCAGACCTCAGCATAGAAATGGCTGGAGTTGGCCTCTTCCTTCACATCCCTTTGGGTATAAGGATGACCCCAGGGGCCTATAAATGGCACACAGGACAGCACCCGCCCAGCATTGCCAGGAAGATGGCTCCAGCTCAGCAGGGTGTCCTCGGTGAGCCGCATGATGGATATGCCTGGACCACGTCACTTATGGGTTAATTAGGAGATTGGAGTGACCCCAGATACACTGGTGGTGCTGGGGATTTGGGGGGCTGTTGGCTGCTACCTCCTACTCCTTTTGGAGTAGGAAACAAGAGCACTCTCACTGCCAACAGGTCAGAGGCTCACCACTGGGCCCGGCAGCAGGTGCAGGTGACCCGGGTGGGACTTCATGGGAATCAGCCGCCACATCCAAGTGTCTTGGCCCCAGCTCCGGGCCCCTGGGAGTGTTGCGCGGGCAGATCTTTTTCCCCCTTCTTGCTTTCATGGCTTTGGTTTTTGTTTTTGTTTTCACTGGGAAACCCAATTTAGACAAGACCAAAAGGCTGGCTCTGCCGCCCCCCTGCCTGCAGCCCCTGGGAGTCTATGGCTCGCTCTGTCATTGGGGTCCTGGAGGGGGGACTCTGCTGTGTAGACAGTGTGAAGCCTCTGCAAGGAGCAGGAGTCAGGAGGCCGGCCAGAGTGACAAGTTTCTCAGAACAAAGGAGAAGGGAAAAGGACAGGGCAGGTCAAGCCCCTTGGAGGCTGTAGGGGACATATGTCATTGTTGTCAGGTTCTCAGGGGATCACCTTTCTATCCTGCAGATGGTCCTGGGGGGAGAGGATGGCGGGGGCGAGGGTGGAGGGGCTGTCTGGTGCTTCTCTACTCCAAGTCTCTGCCAGGGTTTGAATTCTAAATGGAGACGCAGAGGGAAGGAGCAAAGGTCCAGAAAAGTTTTCCTTTCTCTAAGGCTCTGAGCCCCAAATCAGATCTGTTTGCTCTAAGTCCACACTTTTTCTCACCGGACCACTTTATCTAATTCAATAAGTGATTAAATTACTTATTCAATAATCACTTTATTTCATAATTATTATTATTTTTATTATTATTATTATTATTATTTGTAGAACATACCTTGTGGTGCCAAGGGCTTACTCCTGGCTCTGTGCTCAGGAATCACTCCTGGTGGGACTTGGGGGACCATATGGGTTGCTGGGGATTCAACCCTAGTTTGCAGTGTGCAAGGCAAATGCCCTACCTTCTGTACTATCTTCCCAGCCCCTCACAGAATCATTTTAACCACTAGAGGATGATGGGAACAGGAAATGGAGCAGAAACCCTGAATGGGAAGGTTCTCAAAGACCTGGAGCAGACATAGGCCCTGAACTGCACCCTGACACTCAAGGGCTTCCCCAAGCACCACCCAAGGTGGCAGTGCTGGGCTCAAGCTCTGAATTGTTGGACCTCATTGGCCAAGAATCCCTGAGGGCGGCCCCTCGTTCCCACTGCGCACTGCTTGGGAGCCCCCAGAATCTCCCCCAAAGAAGGGGAAGCCAGACACTGTGAACAGTCCTGTGGAACTTCCAAGGCAAAAGGATGAGCCAATTGTGTTTACTGTGAATCTTGAAAGTGAAGCAATTGTTTGAAATGAAATTCCCAGCTGAGCAACTAGCCCCAGCTATCAGGCTGGGGGTAGAAACTGGACTCACCCTGTGTCCAGCACTTTATCACTGATAATAGAATGTCACAATCATGTTTCCATGGAATAACATGGAGAGAAATTCACACCATGGGCTTTCAAGTTGGCTAGAGCTAAGTATCTACTCATTTTTTCCTCCACGACTGGAGAGAAAGATAGCACCTCATATGGTTCCCTGAATCCAGTAATCTCTGAATGCAAAATCAGGAGTAAAGCCTGAGCATGCAGGGTGTATCTCTGTCCCCCCCATTCCCCAATTCTCTCTTCCCTCCAAAAGGCAGCTTTTGCATGCAAATAATTGATAATCATCAAAAGAATAACAACTGGGTTAAGCAAACAAACGTTAAAGCAAACTTTGCAAGATTTCTTAATAAGTATTGTCATGACCTTGGAACAGGAAGATGTTTCTTTTTTTCTTTCCTTCTTTTTTTTTTTTGTTTTTTTGCTTATTTTTGTTTTGGGATCATACCTGGAATTACTAAGGCATTTATTCCTGACTCTGTTCTGGGATCAATCTTGGCTAGTGCCCAGGAATTGAACCGGGGTCAGTTGCATGCGAGACCTTAAGCCCTGTACTTATCTCTCTGGCACCAAAAATAGTTTTCTTAATCAAACCACAAACATTGAGGCTGAACGATATTACAGCAGATGGATGGGGCATTTGTCTTGCATGTGGCTGACCCACGTTCAATCCCTGGAATCCCAAATGGTCCCCAGAGCACCACCAGGAGTAATTCCTGAGTCAGGAGTAACCCCCGAGCATGGCCAGGTGTAATCCCAAAACAAAACAAGACAAAAATACAAACATTGTTAGTTATAAAGTGAAGTAGAGGTAAATGTGGTTCTGTTGTCAAAAGAATATCCAGCGAAAATAAAGTTGCAAGTTGAAAACTTGAAGAAAGTACTTGAAATGCATATGGCCAACCAAACTTTATTTCAAAAATATGGAAAGCACGCCTATAAATAAGAAAAATCTCAACTCACTATAAAAATGAGGTTGGGGTGGGGACTGAAGAAATAGTACGGCAGGTAGGGTGTGTAGAGTAAGCCCTGAGCACCACTGGATTTGGCCCTCCTCCAAAAAACAAAAACAAAAAAATAGGGGAGTGGGGAAACAGCTGAAGTGGTAGAACACCTGCCAAGCATGTGCAAGGCCCTGAGTTTGACCCTTGGCACCTAATGGTCCCAATCCCTAGCATTACCGGTATTGCTCTGGTGGTCCCCAAGTACAGTATAGCTGCCTGAGCATCAGCATTGCCAGCAGGGGGCTGTGGGGCCCCAAACACCACTGATGTGGCCACTGTTGAAAAAATTGGCCAAAACCCAAAAAGAAGCGTTTTTGAGAGCAACAAACAATATGATTAATAAGCCTATAAAGAGATGCTTACCTCACCACTAATCAGGAAGGGGAGGTTCACATTTCATCATCATGAAATGCCAATTTACACCCATTTGATTGACAAATCTGAGCAGCTTGACAATACCAAAAGTCAGGTATCAGCAGATCTCATACGCAGCACTGGTGGGGAAATTGGACACCCAGTTGGCATTATCTTGCAAAGCTGAATGCTTGCATACCCAGCACATCTATTTGGTGTACACCCAATTTCTCTAAGTATGGAACCATAGCAAACCTTAGTACACGTATAACGAGAAACGTAGAAAGAAAAAAGAACCCCTCCCCACAAAATCCACTATAGTTATGCTTGTCCAAAAAAAAAGAAGAAAGAAAGAAAGAACGAAAGAAAGAGAGAGAAAGAAAGAAAGAAAGAAAGAAAGAAAGAAAGAAAGAAAGAAGAAAAGGAAAGGAAATAATCTAAATATCCACTGAAAGGAAAATGCCTTAAAACTTCAGAATGGTGGGAGCTTGAGAGATAGCACAGTGGGTAGGGCGTTTGCTTTGCATGCGGCCGACCCAGGTTCGATTCCCAGCATCCCATATGGTCCCCTGAGCACCGCCAGGAATAACTCCTGAGTGCAGAGCCAGGAGTAACCCCTGTGCATCGCCAGGTGTGACCCACAAAAGCAAAACAATAACAACAACAAAACTTCAGAATGGTGGGACCAAGAAGAACTCAAAGGGCTGGTGCATATGTGTGGCCATACCACCCTCCACATCACACGGTCTCCTGAGTATTGCTGGGTGGAGCCCCAGTGACCCCAAGCACTTCAGGCCTGCAAGGCTGGACTGAGTATCACCAGGAGCGACTCCAGGATCCTTGAAGACTATGGAGGAGCCCCCAAACCATAGTGTATTTATGAAATGGAATGTTCCATAGTATGAAAACCAAAGCTTTCCAGCCACGCTCTTCCACATGGATGAATGTAAATAGCATCATGTCACATGATAATCAAGTTCTGCAGAACTTACATATGCACAATACGGTCCACTTCTTATAAAATTCAGAAATGAAGCAAGATTCCAGTCAAATGAAGACAAACTCAACTGCACTCATTTGCATACAGATTGCTATACAAGAATAAAACTTTTCAAGGAGATTATTTTTCTTAACTGGTAACCACAGTGTTCAGGTAATGCCGCGTCTCTGAAGAAGGCAGGGTGGGAAAGAGGAAAACACAAATGGAGTCAGGAGCGATTGGTAAGACCCTAGTCTTGGTGTTGGTTTCAGAACTGTTGTCTCTTATTTATAGATATATAAGGTAAAGGTAAAGGTAAAGGCCCTCCCGTTGATCGTCGATTTGCTCGAGCGGGCCCAGTAACGTCTCCATTGGAGACTTTGTTGTTACTGTGTCTGGCATATAGATATAAGGTAAAGGTAAAAGGTAAAGGCCCTCCCGTTGATCGTCGATTTGCTCGAGCGGGCCCAGTAACGTCTCCATTGGAGACTTTGTTGTTACTGTGTCTGGCATATCGACTACTCTCGGTAGCTTGCCAGGCTCTCCGAGAGGGGCGGAGGAATCGAACTCAGGTCAGCCATGTTGGCCACTTGTAAGGCTTGTAAGGCGAACGCCCTACCCGCTGTGCTATCGCTCCAGCCCTTTTATATAGATATAAAAGAAAGCAAAATCAAAGATGGACTTCAATGGACCCATGGGAAAAGGTGCCATGAGCCAATGATTAGGATCAGTCTGATTCTGTGAACATAAGCTCTAACAAGTCAGGCAATAAACCGGAAATTCTGGGTCCATTCCACGCTGGTTCTGTGGACCAGGTTGTTATTTAACATATCTTAATCTCAGTTTTCCACATCACACTCCCCAGCCCTAGGCGGCCTCTGGGCTATTGTTTGCCTCTGTGAATTCATCTGGGTTCTGGATCTTGCATATAAATGGAATTCTCTGATACGTACTTTTTAAATGGGAGCTGATGCTCTCATTACCTTACCATAGAGTAGAAATTCTTTAAGTGTGGTTGTGTGAATCCCATGGACCTATAAATACCTCCAGTTTGGCAACAACAGGTGTTGACTGTAATCATAGCCATCAAAATAATTTTATTAAGTGATTGATCACTATCGCATAGACACTGCACACATTAATGATGCTTGATGGAGGAGGCTCAGAGAAACCAAGCCCTTGGTCTAGGTCACGTGGATGATTACTGATTTAATCATGTTGATAGTGCTGGTTTTAGATGATGCAGTGTATATTGGTCAGGGTCATATGGTGGACATTGGTTCGAGGTCACATGGTAGATAAAGTTTAAGGTCTCATGGTGCTTACTGGTTCAAGGTCATATGGGTGATTCTAAGCAGGGATCCTACCGAGATCTGACTCTAGAGTGAAGGATCTTAGGGCTGGAGAGATAGTATAGTGGTTAGAGCACTTGCCTTGCACATGGCTCACCCAGGGACCCAGGTTCAGTCCCCAGCATCCCAAACGGTCCCCAGAACCCACCAGCAGTTGTTCGTGAGTGCAGAGCCAGGAGAAGCATCTGAGCATCACCAGGTGTGGCTCAGAAACAAGAAACAAAACAAAACAGATTGCAGGATTTTAATCACTCCTTCATCATGCCTCTCTGTGTGATGAAATGCTGGAGAAAATGTTTCTTTGCCTGAGTATTTTTTTTTTGTCCAGAAAAACTTCTCTGTGAAAAATGCACCAAAGATGACTGGAGAGGAAAGGGAGCTGTGGGGGAGGAGCAGACCATTGACTCGAGGGTTGATCAAACATCAGAAGCTTCTAAGCCCTCGATTATAGTCAGTTGGGTCAGGACTGGTCCTTGTTCTGAAGAGCTGCCAGTGGGTCTCAGAAGCTGCGATCTCAGGGGCATAGAGATAGACTTTCTCTGAGGGTTTAGCAACTTTCTCTGTATACTGTCAATCAATGGGTGAGCACAAAGAATGGGGGAGAGCAAGGAAGGAAGGAAGGAAGGAAGGAAGGAAGGAAGGGAGGGAGGGAGGGAGGGAGGGAGGGAGGGAGGAAGGGAGGGAGGAAAGAAAGAAGGAAGGGAGGGAGGAAAGAAAGAAGGAAGGGAGAGAAAGGGAAGAAAGGGAGGGAGGGAGGGTGGAAGGAAGGGAGAGAGGGAGGGAAGGAAAAGAGAGGGAGGGAGAAAGGAAGGAAGAAAGGAAAGAAGGAAGGAAGGAATGGAGGGAGGGAGGGAGGGAGGGAGGAAGGAAGGAAGGAAGGGAGGGAGGAAGGAAGGGAGGAAGGAAGGAAAGAAGAAAAGTAAGAAAGAAAAGGAGGGAGGGAGAGGAAGGAGAGGAACAGAGAAGGAAGGAAAGAAAAAATGAAGGAAGGAAGGAGGAAGGGGGAAAAGAGGGAGGGAGGGAGGGAGGGAGGGAGGGAGGGAGGGAGGGAGGAAGGGAAAAAGGAAGGGAGGGAGGGAGGAAGGGAAAAAGGAAGGGAGGGAGGGAGGAAGGGAAAAAGGAAGGGAGGGAGGGAGGAAGGGAAAAAGAGAAGGGAGGGAGGGAGGAAGGGAAAAAGGAAGGGAGGGAGGGAGAAGGGAAAAAGGAAGGGGGGAGGGAGGAAGGGAAAAGGAAGGGAGGGAGGGAGGGAGGAGGAAGGGAGGGAGGGAGGGAGGGAGGGAGGAAGGAAGGGAGTGAGGAAGGGAGCGAGGGAGGAAGGAAGAAAGAAAGGAAGGAAAAGAGATAGGAGAGAGGGAGGGAGAGAGGAAGGAAGGAAGGAAGGAAGGAAGGAAGGAAGGAAGGAAGGAAGAGGAAAGGAGGGAGGGAGGGAAGGAAGGAAGGAAGGGAGGGAGGGAGGAAGGAAGGAATGGAGAGAAAGGGAAGAAAGGGAGGGAGGATGGAAGAAGGGAGAGAGGGAGGGAAGGAAAAGAGAGGGAGGGAGGAAGGAAGGAAGGAAGGAAGAAGGAAGGAAGGAAGGAAGGAAGGAAGGAAGGGGAGGGAGGGGGGAGGGAGGGAGGGAGGGAGGGGCGGGAGGAAAGAAGATAAATTCATTTGCAGAAATTAATTTGATTTCATGGAACACACATCTTTAAACTGTTTCTGTATACAGTTACTCTGTGAAGCCCTGTGAATTCCAGAACTTCTATCGTAGAGAAAAAATGTTTTTGTTGGAAGAAGGTGGTCAGGAGGGCATTCTGACATGAGTTTTACAAAGCGGAGAACACAGGGTTTTTTTTTTCTTTGATTCTACCTTTATTTGGAAGAAGCATTGTTGCTTTTGGAAATTATCTATTCCCACAGAGGGATGCAACATTCGCGGCCCCTTCTACCCTATTTTGCCTCCAGGGAGCTTAGCCGGGCTTGATTAAGCAAGGAAAGTCGTCAAACTTTCTTCGACAGCTCAGAAATCCCTGGGGTTGAGTTGAGTTTTCGGTGAAGGGTTCACGCCGGTGTCAACCTGGTTCCCACCAACTCATCATGGTCCACACTTGACAGCAGTACAGTTTGCCTTGCTCTGCTAACTGACAGACAGGGGACATGCATTCATGCCTGAGCCCCAAAGAAAGAAACACCTGGCTGTGATTACCTGCGACTGTTCGGTTAAGCTCAGACTCGGCGACTTACCAGCTGTTTCCAGGAGAGCAGCCACTGTGCAGGGAGCACCAGCTCAGGGATCTCCTTTCTGTCTGCACCCTGGCCGCCGGCTGGTATGAGGGTTTGGTTTTTTTCCTCTTTGCTGAGAACCTGGGCTTCCTCCTTC